>NW_026874635.1:0-16679 GCF_032173495.1 Musca vetustissima
TTCAAGGGCCAACGGAGGCGTGGATTTATTAAAGAATATTTTTCAAGGGCCAACTGAGGCGTGGATTTATTAAAGAATATTTTTCAAGGGCCAACTGAGGCGTGGATTTATTAAAGAATATTTTTCAAGGGCCAACTGAGGCGTGGATTTATTAAAGAATATTTTTCAAGGGCCAACTGAGGCGTGGATTTATTAAAGAATATTTTTCAAGGGCCAACTGAGGCGTGGATTTATTAAGAAATATTTTTCAACACATTATTATGACGCAATTCAATACGCTGTGCCAAATTTCGTGCAAATCGAAAGCTGTATAGGGACTTTGATACACCACTTACCTTAAATCGGACGAAAATATATATGGGAGCTATATCTAAATCTGAACAGATCTTCATGAAACTTAGCACACGTCATTCTAGATTTAATTTAGTACGCTATGCCAAGTTTGGTGAATCATTTACCTTAAATCGGTCGAACATATATATGGGAGCTATATCTAATTCTGAACCGATTTTCAAGAATTTTTACACACATCATTCTAGACTCAATTCAGTACGCTATGCCAAATTTCGTGGAAATCGAATGATTTTCAGGGACTTTGATGCACCATTTAACTAAAATCGGACAAAAATATATATGGGAGATATATCTAAATCTGAACCGATTTTCAAGAAATTTTACACACATCATTCTAGAATCAATTCAGTACGCTATGCGAAATTTCATGCAAATCGGGAGATATCTAGTAACATTGCTACACCATTTATCTTAAATCGAACGAAAATATATGGGAGCTATATATAAAACTGAGCCGATTTTTCAATAGGGTTTGTCCTTGGGCCAAACAAATGGGCTGTGCCAAATTTCATCCAATTCGGATCATAAATGCGACATGTACTTTATTTACAATTTAACATGGACAGACAGACGGACACGCATATATCGACTTCTAAAGTGATTCTATGTATATTCCTTTTGCCTGTTACAAACATATGCACAAGGACATAATACCCTGTAGCACAGTGTTGTGAAAGGTATAAAAACCAGTGAGCGGCGCAATATAGTCGCAATACAATTACCACGCAACTCTATCTTTCTGCGGATATATATTTCGAGCATGGGCAATATTTCGTGACATTTGCACCCTTTTGACCGATTAGAGATCAATAGCAGGACTTCCTTACTCTAACATATATTCCGAATATTCCCAATATTTAGTACAGCCCTCCTAATTACTTGTCAGGATTCCCTTCACCGTTTGTTGTGTTGTGATGTTCGAAAAAAAAACCCAAAAAATCAGTTTTCGGTCCACTTCATCCCAATATTATTATCTTATCATCATCGAAAATTATAGGCGTTGTCCTTGACCATACCTGTATCCTCATGGAAAATTTTAAAGCGATCAGCGTTATATTTCCGCCCTCTAGTGTGGAAATGAGTTACTAAATAATATCTGAATACGTAAGCACCTGTAAATATTTAAGTGCAACTCCCCCACCCGAGTACATAAGACGATGTAATCGGTATCAATTTAGAGGCCAACCACTCCTGTTGGATACACTATCAACTTCTTGGGTCTATAACATTCAGAAGTAAATATAAATGCAATAGAATACAAATTTTGTAATTTTTCACACAAAAGTCAGGGTCCATTTGATCCGCTAAACATTGGTATCAATTTAGAGGCCAACCACTCCTCTTGGATATAGTATCAACTTCTCGGGTCTATGTCCTCCAGGGGTAATCATATACGCTACAGAATACAAATTTTGTAATTTTTCACACAAAAGTCAGGGTCCATTTGACCCGCTAAACATTGACCGATCTTTATAAAAACAGGCATGTAAACATTCGAGATGTTTGGGACATAATTGCGGCATCTGGAGCGACCAGAAAACCTGACAAAAAATAAGTATTTGGTCCATCTCATCCAAAACCAATAGGGGTCTTCATTGGGCCGAACCCATCCCACATGCAAAATTTCGTGAAGATTGGTCCATAACTGTGGCCTGTATCGTGTTTACAAAATATAATGGACAGACGGACGGACACGCATGTCTAGATCGACTCAGATAGTCAGGATATGACGATCGGTAGGTCTAGGACCAATATTTCGCGGCATTACAAACTCTTGGGGGTGCAAAAAGCTATAATACCCTGACAACATAGTTGTGTAGGGTATAAAAACCAGGCTTAAAAAAGATCTCTTAAAAATCCTCACATTATTTGGAGCCCTAAAAATATTCCTTAAAAATCTTTAAATTATTTGGACCCTTTCCTTTAAAAATCCAGGCCTTGGAAAATATATTCCTTTAAAAATCCACGCCTTGTGTGGACCCTTAAAACTATTCCTTTAAAAATCCACGCCTTGTGTGGACCCTTAAAACTATTCCTTTAAAAATCCACGCCTTGTGTGGACCCTTAAAGCTATTCCTTTAAAAATCCACGCCTTGTGTGGACCCTTAAAAATCGTTTTTAAAAAATCCACGCCTTGTGTGGACCCCGTAAAAATATGTTTTAAAAAATCCACGCCTTGTGTGGACCCCGTAAAAATATGTTTTAAAAAATCCACGCCTTGTGTGGACCCCGTAAAAATATGTTTTAAAAAATCCACGCCTTGTGTGGACCCCTGAAAAAATATTCTTTAAAAAATCCACGCCTTGTGTGGACCCCTGAAAAAATATTCTTTAAAAAATCCACGCCTTGTGTGGACCCCTGAAAAAATATCCTTTAAAAAATCTACACCTTGAAGGACCCCGGAAAAAATATTCTTTAAAAAATCCACGCCTTGTGTGGACCCTTGAAAAAATATTCTTTAAAAATCCACGCCTTGTGTGGACCCTTAAAACTATTCCTTTAAAAATCCACGCCTTGTGTGGACCCTTAAAACTATTCCTTTAAAAATCCACGCCTTGTGTGGACCCTTAAAACTATTCCTTTAAAAATCCACGCCTTGTGTGGACCCTTAAAACTATTCCTTTAAAAATCCACGCCTTGTGTGGACCCTTAAAACTATTCCTTTAAAAATCTACGCCTTGTGTGGACCCTTAAAACTTTTCCTTTAAAAATCCACGCCTTGTGTGGACCCTTAAAACTATTCCTTTAAACATCCACGCCTTGTGTGGACCCTTAAAACTATTCCTTTAAAAATCCACGCCTTGTGTGGACCCTTAAAACTATTCCTTTAAAAATCCACGCCTTGGAAAATATATTCCTTTAAAAATCCACGCCCTTTAAAGGTCTTGGAAAAAATATTCCTTTAAAAATCCACGCCTTGTGTGGACCCTTTAAAGGTCTTGGAAAAATATTCCTTTAAAAATCCACGCCCTTTAAAAACCCTTGGAAAAAATATTCCTTTAAAAATCCACGCCCTTTAAAAACCCACGCCTTTTATAGGTCTTGGAAAAAAAATTCCTTTAAAAATCCACGCCTTGTGTGGACCCTTGAAAAAATATTCTTTAAAAATCCACACCCCGTGTGGACCCTTGAAAAAATATTCTTTAAAAATCCACGCTTTGTGTGGACCCTTGAAAAAATCTTCTTTTAAATTCCCCGCCTTGTGTGGACCCTTGAAAAAATATTCTTTTAAAATCCCCGCCTTGTGTGGACCCTTGAAAAAATATTCCTTTAAAAATCTGCGCCTTGTGTGGACCCTTGGAAAAATATTCTTTAAAAAATCTACGCCTTGTGTGGACCCTTGGAAAAAATATTCCTTTAAAAATCCGCGCCTTGTGTGGACCCTTGGAAAAATATTTTTTAAAAAATCCACGCCTTGGAAAATATATTCCTTTAAAAATCCACGCCCTTTAAAGGTCTTGGAAAAAATATTCCTTTAAAAATCCACGCTTTGTGTGGACCCTTTAAAGGTCTTGGAAAAAATATTCCTTTAAAAATCCACGCCCTTTAAAAACCCTTGGAAAAAATATTCCTTTAAAAATCCGCGCCTTGTGTGGACCCTTGGAAAAATATTTTTTAAAAAATCCACGCCTTGGAAAATATATTCCTTTAAAAATCCACGCCCTTTAAAGGTCTTGGAAAAAATATTCCTTTAAAAATCCACGCTTTGTGTGGACCCTTTAAAGGTCTTGGAAAAAATATTCCTTTAAAAATCCACGCCCTTTAAAAACCCTTGGAAAAAATATTCCTTTAAAAATCCACGCCCTTTAAAAACCCACGCCTTTTATAGGTCTTGGAAAAAACATCCCTTTAAAAACCCACGCCTTTTATAGGTCTTGGAAAAAACATCCCTTTAAAAACCCACGCCTTTTATAGGTCTTGGAAAAAATATTCTTTAAAAATCCACGCCTTGTGTGGACCCTTGAAAAAATATTCTTTAAAAAATCCACGCCTTGTGTGGACCCTTGAAAAAATATTCTTTAAAAAATCCACGCCTTGTGTGGACCCTTGAAAAAATATTCTTTAAAAAATCCACGCCTTGTGTGGACCCTTGAAAAAATATTCTTTAAAAAATCCACGCCTTGTGTGGACCCTTGAAAAAATATTCTTTAAAAAATCCACGCCTTGTGTGGACCCTTGAAAAAATATTCTTTAAAAAATCCACGCCTTGTGTGGACCCTTGAAAAAATATTCTTTAAAAATCCACGCTTTGTGTGGACCCTTGAAAAAATCTTCTTTTAAATTCCCCGCCTTGTGTGGACACTTGAAAAAATATTCTTTTAAAATCCACGCCTTCTATAGGTCTTGGAAAAAATGTTTTTTTTTAATCCATGTCCTTAAAATATTTTTTGCCTTCAACCCCAACCTACCCCAATGTTTTTTCTATTTTAATTTTCAAGGGTATCCCTGAAAAGTATATCCTTTCTTTCCTTGTGTCATTTTTCCGACTGTAAACAATTGAAATCCATTTTTCCTTAATAGAATTCGAATGATTCTCAAATTAAATTTTCATTTTCAACAATTCACAATATTTTGGCAATATTGTTGTTGTTCTTGCTGTTCGGCCCTCATCATTATTGCGCGTACACGTATTTATTTGCCAGTACCGAAAATCTCAATCCTTTTATTGAATGTTTGGTCAGTGTTTGCCTTTTGCCAAACTGGCCATCATCGCATGGCCGGTCGATCAGGCATCCATTCGAGTATATTTGTTGGCACATAATATGGCCAAACAACATTCTAATGATGCTGCTGGTGGTGGTGATGGGCATATGAGGGAGAGGATAATACCCGATATGATGTGGATGACGATGATGATGGTGATGACTGAAACGTGCTTAGTTTATATTCTGAACGCATCATTCAACCCATTAATGCTCCAATAGGCATCGAAACAAAATTTCTGTTACGTACACACACACAGGGACACACACATGCATCCATGTAAAGGATGGACAAACGAAAGGACACATAAAATGATGTGAATGTTGAAAACGTTCCATCAGCTGGCTATGATGAACATGAGAACATGTTCAGGAACTATTCGGAACGCACGAACAGATAGAGATTCCTTTAGGTTTATTGATTGTTTATGCGTAGATTTGGAAAGGGGGAAACATGGGAGGGAATGGTCAATTGGTGGGTGGCTGGACAAACGGATGAGCTTGATTTTGGCACGCACAATCCTCCACTGGATTGGAAGTATACACACCCCGCTCCTCTCCCCACAGAATATTCATCCTTAATTAACATTTACAACATTTTTGGAATAAATAGAGAAATAATGAAATGAATGAATGACTGGCTGACTAACTGAATAATCTGGGGAGCAGCCAGAAGGGCACCCCGACCCGAATGCCCTCAAATGAAATAAAAGGGATTTGAAAATATTTTGATTGAAATTTTGAAAGTGAGAAAGAATTGGTTCATTGTTATTTTGTTTTGTATGAAACAAAAACAGATTTTTTTCTACATTACACCCGCATTCGAATGCAGCAGGATGGAGGGGGAATGCATGCAGGCGGCAAAGAAGAAGAATTGTAGGAAAAAATACTAAATGTGAAGAATTCCCCTTCTTTTTGAAATAGTTAATCAATCACATTCAATTTGATTACGAATTAAATTAAACGTAACGGTACACAGAGAGGAGATGGAGGAAGCAGTTCGAGAGGTAGGTAATGGTCAACTGCTGACCATTGAGCGGGTGATGGGTCAGCTGTATTTTGTTACTCTCATTGAAGGTGTTATAAATGATGGATGTTTAGGCGGATCTTGGATGAGGGCATGATGATAGTGATAATCTATTGTCTGTCAGCAGGCTTATCAAAGCCTTGAAAAATGGAGTTAAAATTTACAGAACAAAAATTAAGCGGGCCAATTGTTGAACACAGAGAGCAGGGCAATTATTAAAAAAAATATTACAAAAATTAGCCGAATTTCAAAAACAAAAAATTGGAAAAATATACTTACAAATTAGGTTCAACGCAAACACCATCTGCAATACAAAAGAAGAGGAAAAAATTAAAAAAATAAGAAGAGAGAAAAAATGTTCTTTAAAAAATCCACGCCTTGTTTAGAGCCTTGCCAAAGTATTCCTTAAAAAAATCTCATGGAGGCCTCTGGAAAAATATTCTTTAAAAAATCCACGCCTTCTTTGAGAGCCTTGATAAAATATTCTTTAAAAAATCCACGCCTTCTTTGAGAGCCTTGATAAAATATTCTTTAAAAAATCCACGCCTTCTTTGAGAGCCTTGATAAAATATTCTTTAAAAAATCCACGCCTTCTTTGAGAGCCTTGATAAAATATTCTTTAAAAAATCCACGCCTTCTTTGAGAGCCTTGATAAAATATTCTTTAAAAAATCCACGCCTTCTTTGAGAGCCTTGATAAAATATTCTTAAAAAAATCCAGGCCTTATGGAGGCCTCTGGAAAAATATTTTTTAAAAAATCCACGTCTTGTTTAGAGCCTTGCCAAAATATTTTTTAAAAAATCCACGTCTTGTTTAGAGCCTTGCCAAAATATTTTTTAAAAAATCCACGCCTCATGGAGGCCTCTGGAAAAATATTCTTTAAAAAATCCACGCCTTATGGAGGCCCAGGAAAAATATTCTTTAAAAAATCCACGCCTTATGGAGGCCCAGGAAAAATATTCTTTAAAAAATCCACGCCTTATGGAGGCCCAGGAAAAATATTCTTTAAAAAATCCACGCCTTATGGAGGCCCAGGAAAAATATTCTTTAAAAAATCCACGCCTTATGGAGGCCCAGGAAAAATATTCTTTAAAAAATCCACGCCTTATGGAGGCCCAGGAAAAATATTCTTTAAAAAATCCACGCCTTATGGAGGCCCCAGAAAAATATTCTTTAAAAAATCCACGCCTTATGGAGGCCCAGGAAAAATATTCTTTAAAAAATCCACGCCTTATGGAGGCCCAGGAAAAATATTCTTTAAAAAATCCACGCCTTATGGAGGCCCAGGAAAAATATTCTTTAAAAAATCCACGCCTTATGGAGGCCCAGGAAAAATATTCTTTAAAAAATCCACGCCTTATGGAGGCCCAGGTAAAATATTCTTTAAAAAATCCACGCCTTATGCCAAAATATTCTTTAAAAAATCCACGCCTTATGGAGGCCCAGGAAAAATATTCTTTAAAAAATCCACGCCTTATGGAGGCCCAGGAAAAATATTCTTTAAAAAATCCACGCCTTATGGAGGCCCAGGAAAAATATTCTTTAAAAAATCCACGCCTTATGGAGGCCCAAGAAAAATATTCTTTAAAAAATCCACGCCTTATGGAGGCCTAAGAAAAATATTCTTTAAAAAATCCACGCCTTATGGAGGCCCAAGAAAAATATTCTTTAAAAAATCCACGCCTTATGGAGGCCCAAGAAAAATATTCTTTAAAACATCCACGCCTTATATAGACCTTGGAAAAATATTCTTTAAAAAATCCACGCCTTATGGAGGCCCAGGAAAAATATTCTTTAAAAAATCCACGCCTTATGGAGGCCCAGGAAAAATATTCTTTAAAAAATCCACGCCTTATGGAGGCCCAGGAAAAATATTCTTTAAAAAATCCACGCCTTATGGAGGCCCAGGAAAAATATTCTTTAAAAAATCCACGCCTTGTTTAGAGCCTTGCCAAAATATTCTTTAAAAAATCCACGCCTCATGGAGGCCTCTGGAAAATATTCTTTAAAAAATCCACGCCTCATGGAGGCCTCTGGAAAAATATTCTTTAAAAAATTCACGCCTCATGGAGGCCTCTGGAAAAATATTCTTTAAAAAATCCATGCCTCATGGAGGCCTCTGGAAAAATATTCTTTAAAAAATCCACGCCTCATGGAGGCCTCTGGAAAAATATTCTTTAAAAAATCCACGCCTCATGGAGGCCTCTGGAAAAATATTGTTTAAAAAATCCATGCCTCATGGAGGCCTCTGGAAAAATATTCTTTAAAAAATCCACGCCTCATGGAGGCCTCTGGAAAAATATTCTTTAAAAAATCCACGCCTCATGGAGGCCTCTGGAAAAATATTCTTTAAAAAATCCACGCCTCATGGAGGCCTCTGGAAAAATATTCTTTAAAAAATCCACGCCTTGTTTAGAGCCTTGCCAAAATATTCTTTCAAAAATCCACGCCTTGTTTAGAGCCTTGCCAAAATATTCTTTAAAAAATCCACGCCTTGTTTAGAGCCTTGCCAAAATATTCTTTCAAAAATCTACGCCTTGTTTAGAGCCTTGCCAAAATATTCTTTAAAAAATCCACGCCTTGTTTAGAGCCTTGCCAAAATATTCTTTAAAAAATCCACGCCTTGTTTAGAGCCTTGCCAAAATATTCTTTAAAAAATCCACGCCTTGTTTAGAGCCTTGTCAAAATATTCTTTAAAAAATCCATGCCTTGTTTAGAGCCTTGCCAAAATATTCTTTAAAAAATCCACGCCTTGTTTAGAGCCTTGCCAAAATATTCTTTAAAAAATCCACGCCTTATGGAGGCCTCTGGAAAAATATTCTTTAAAAAATCCACGCCTTATGGAGGCCCAGAAAAATATTCTTTAAAATAATCACGCCTTATGGAGGCCCAGGAAAATATTCTTTAAAAAATCCACGCCTTATAGAGGCCCAGGAAAAATATTCTTTAAAATAATCACGCCTTATGGAGGCCCAGGAAAAATATTCTTTAAAAAATCCACGCCTTATGGAGGCCCAGGAAAAATATTCTTTAAAAAATCCACTCCTTATGGAGGCCCAGGAAAAATATTCTTTAAAAAATCCACGCCTTATGGAGGCCCAGGAAAAATATTTTTTTAAAAATCTACGCCTCCGCGACTTTGGATCCTATTTTGTGTGTGATATTAAATTCAAGCATTAAATTCGAGCTATTCAATTCTATCAAATCTTCCGAACATAGAAACACAGAAAACTCCCCTGTTGTTAATGACAACAACAAGAACACTAATACGAAGAAAACCATACAAAACCTTCTACCGTCGGAGGTTACCATCATTAGCAGCCACAGTTGCTATCTCCTGCTGCTGGCGATTGCCATCATCATCATCGTCATCAGCATTATCTTTACAATCGTCCTTCATGTGGCGACTGCTGACGAAGACATTCTGTGAACATTCTTCAATTGTCCGACCGTCCGTCCGTCCGCCACATGTGTGATGATGGCCAAACAACACACTTGTTTCCTGTGGGCCACCTTTTATGTAGGCCCAATCTTCTTCTACGTCGGTATTGGTGTGGTTTTACACCATTACAAGCAGCAGCGGCAGTTCGAAGACCTTCTGTCGAACAACAGACCCCCATTGTTGTGGTTGTCGGTCTTTACCGCACCACAAAAGATCCTCTCCTCAGTCTGTCGTTTACCTTTAACTCAATGGGGTTACCAATTGTCCAAATCGAAATTGTAGTTTTTTTTTTTTTGGTTGTGGTTGTTGTTGCTTTTCATTTCTATTCTTCGTCTTTGGTCATCGTAATTTACCATTAATGTCTTCTAATGTGACGTTGAATTTCCTTTTGTTGTAATTCTTAGTTTTTTATTTCTTTTTTTTCGGCGTTTCTTTATTTCTATTGGAAATTTATTAGCTTTCTTTTGGTAACTGAGCCAGGCAGCCAGCCGAATGTTTTCTTTTTATTTTATTTTTTTGTTCGGTTGTTTGAGGTTATGTATTGTTTAATTTTGATGTTCATTTTAATTTGTTGGCTAATTTTCTTTTTTAATGGGTTTCCTTTTTTTGGGGGGATGTCGAGAGCGTACGGACGGGCATTCGAGTTTCTTCTTTATAAAAAATGAGGAGGCGGCGTTCATCTTTTCAATGGTCATTGCCATTTGTTGAATGTGTGTGTGTGTTTTGGGCCTCCTGCAGGAATTCTTTCAAATATAAACAACTGTGGGTGGTCGGTCCATTGAAAATTTTTATGAGGATAAAAGAGTAATTATCTGGCGGTCAAAAGGGGGGAGTGAGTGGCAACAGGTGCCAGCGAAGGCAGCAGGTTAGGTCAATGACAAGAGTTTATTGTGGTGAACAGGGTTTTACGACATAAATCAAACTTAGAAGGTGGACCATTTTTTTTAATTTAAAACCAGTAAGGAAAGAAGAAAAGTCGGACTAGGCCGACTATATGATACCCTTCACCACTTTGGGTATATTGGACGCATGTATCCTTACACTTGCATGTCAATGTTCCTTCGAAGGGACGTATTCATGTCTTTCTGCAACCTGTGGTAAATTTAATTCGGGCTGATTTAGAGCCGTCTGCGTACCATTGGACAAATTTATGGCAAACGATTCATAGCAAAATTGATACACGCTATTCGGTACGCCGCACTGTTAACCAGTAAGGAAAGTAGTAAAGTCGGACTGGGCCGACTATATGATACCCTTCATCACTTTGGGTATACTTTACATATGTATATAAACAGACCACACATTTTGTTATAAATCTATATTTGAACTCTGTGCCAAATTGCGTGCACATCAAAAGATTTCCAGTGACTTTAGTGGACTATTTACCTAAAATCGGACGAAGATATATATGGGAGCTATATCTAAATCTGAACCGATTTTCACGAAACTCTGCACGTATTATTCTAGACTTAATTTAGTACGTTGTGCCAAATTTACATCGAAAGATATATAGGAGCATTGGTGCCCCATTTACCTTAAATAGGACGAAAATATATATGGGAGCTATATCAAAATCTGCACCGATTTTCACGAAATTAAACACACGTCTTTCTACGCTTAATTCAGTACGCCATGCCAACTTTTGTGAAAATCTAAATATATATAGGGACTTTTGTGCACTATTTACCTAAAATCGGACGAAAATATATATGGGAGCTATATCTAAATCTGAACCGATTTTCACGAAATTTAACACACATCGTTCTAGACTTAATTCAGTACGCTATGCCAAATTTCGTGCAAATCGAAGGATATATAGCCACATTAGTGCACCTTTTACCATAAATCGGACGAAAACCTATATTGGAGCTATATCAAAATCTGAACCGATTTTTGCGAGTCTCACCACTCAACATTCTCTATCTTATTCATAACTCTGTACCAAATTTCGTGCAAGTCAAAAAATTTCCAAGGACTTTAGTGGACTATTTACCTAAAATCGGGAGAAGATATATATGGGAGCTATATCTAAATCAGAACCGATTTTCTCGAAATTCTGCACACATCATTCTAGTTTTAATTGAGTACGCTATGCCAAATTTCGTGGACATCGAAAGATATATAGGGACTATGATGTACAATTTACATACAATCGCACGAAAATATATATGGGAGCCATATTTAAATCTGAACCGATTTTTCCGAAATTCAACACACATCGTTCTAGACCCACTTCATTACGCTATACCAAATTTCGTGCAAATCGATAGATATAAAGGGACTTTGTGCACCATTTACATAAAATCGGACGAAACGTTATATGCGAGCTATATCTAAATCTGAACCGATTTCCACGAAACTCAGCTTACATCATTCTAGACTTAATTGAGTTCCCTATGCCAAATTTCGTGCACATCGAAAGATATATAGGGACTTTTGTGCACTATTTACCTAAAATCGGACGAAAATAGATATGGGAGCTATATCTAAATCTGAACCGATTTTCACGAAATTCAGCACACTTCGTTCTAGACTTAATTCAGTACTCTATGCCAAATTTTGTGCAAATCGAAAGATATATAGGGACTTTGGTGCACCACTTACCTTAAATCGGACGAAAATATATATGGGAGCTATATCTAAATCTGAACCGATTTCCTCGAAACTTGGCACACATCATTCTGGACCTAATTCAGTACTCTATGCCAAATTTCGTGCAAGTCGTAGGAACTTTGGTGCACCACTTACCTTAAATCGGACGAAACTTTATATGGGAGCTATATCTAAATCTTATATGGGAGCTATATCTAATCAATAGGGTTCGTCCTTGGGCCAAATAAGTGAGCTGTGCCAAATTTCATCCAATTCGTATCAAAACTGCGACCTGTACTTTGTTTACAATTTAACATGGACAGACGGACATGCGTAAATCGGCTCAGAAAATGATTCTATGCATATCCTCAAAAGTAACCATGTGTCTATCTCGTTTCCTTTTGCCTGTTTTAAACATATGCACAAAGACGTAATACCCTGTACCACAGTGTGGTGAAGGGTATAAAAATGTTCGGCTACTACAATAAGGCGTGGATTTTTATACCCTACACAAATATGTTTTCAGGGTATTAAAGCTATGTGTAGCCCCAAAAGTTTGTAACCACGCGAAATATTGGTCCTAGACCCACACTTAAGTATACCGATCGTCATATCTCTACTAGCTGAGTCGATCTAGACATGTGTGTCCGTCCCTCCGTCTGTCCATTATAATTTGTAAACACGATACAGGTCACAGTTATGGACCAATCTTCACGAAATTTTGCCTGTAGGATGGGTTCTGGCTAATTAAGACCCCTATTGTTTTTGGTAAAGATCGGTTAATATTTTGGGGATGAAATGGACCAAATATTAATTTTTTGTCGGTTTTTCTGGTGGCTCCAGAGGCCGCGATAATGGCCCGAACATCTTGAATTTTTGCATGGAGAAGGGGATCGGGCCAAAGAATAAGCATGCCTGTTTTGATAAAGATTGGTCAATATTTAGGGGGTCAAATGGACTCTGACTTTTGTGTGAACAATTACAAAATTTGAATTCTATGGCTTATATATTTACGCCTGAAGTATGTAGACCCGATAAGTTGATAGTATATACAAGAGGAGTGGTTGACCTTTAAATTGATGTATCTATTCCGATGTGGGAGTTACACTTAAATATTTACAGGTGCTTACGTATTCAGATATTATTTAGTAACCCATTACCAAATTAGAGGGCGGAAATATAGCGCTGATCGCTTTGAAATTTTTCATGAATCTCCAATGATGGTCAGGGACAACGCCTATAATTTTCGGTGATGATCAGAATAAAATTTGGGGATGAAGTGTGTTTTCTAGTCGAATATAAGCTGAACATCACAACTCAACCCAATGTGAAGGAAATGTGGGCAAGTAAGTAGAAGGGCTGTACTGAATATTTGTAGTATTCGGAACATGTAAGGAAGATATGCTATTGACCTCTAATCGGGCAAGTCGTGGCAAATATCACGAAATATTGCCTAGGCTCGGAATAAACATCCGAATTCCGTGGTAGTTGTGTAGGGTATCGTATGATCGGCCCCATCCGACTATACTGCTCCGCTCACTGGTTTAAAAAATATTTTTGGGGTACTATTAAAAGGCATGCATTTTATAAAAAATAGTTGTCGGTTACCACAACGAAAAATAGTATTTTTAAAGAAACTACGCCTCGTTTCATTAAAAACTGTTTTTCGGTTACTAAAATATAGCGTGGATTTCAACATCTGGCCCTTTCGATATGACCTTTGAACTCCCTCCCATTGTTCTCAATATGCTTCCCATGTTTATTAATTTATCAAACCATTGACACCGTGTGTGTATAAGTATATATATATATATATACTTCCACGTATATACGAAATTGATATATAACATAATTAAATTCAATCGTTTCCACTTCTAGCTGCCATGGTTGCCTAGGTTTCCATTATCATAATTTGATCTAACACCTGTCACAAAATTTGTGACAAATTAATTACTGAAAGATAAAAAAAAAATTCACTCAGGCCAATATGTCAAAGCTAACACAATATCATAATTGCCATGGAACATGATAACGTCGTGAAGGAAAAAAGGACAAAGTCTAGCAAATTCGTGGAAATCCAACACAATAGAAGGGAATGTGGAAACAAAACGAAGGACACAAAATCTTGCAAATGTGAAACTTGAATCCAATGCCAAAATCACAATTGTTTTTTTTTCTTGAAGTTGGAGATAATAACAAAAAAGATACGACCCCTTACTTACTACTCGAAAAATATTTTTTAAAAATGCTACCTCTTTGAAATTACTGCAAACATATTTTTAAATAGTTGTGTAGGGTATAAAAATCCACGCCTTTTGATCCTCCCAAAAATTATACATTTCCAAAATTGACGCCTTTGGGTCTTCCCAAAAATATTCTTTAAAAATCCACGCCTTCTATAGGCCTTGGAAAAAATATTCTTTAAAAATCCACGCCTTCTATAGGCCTTGGAAAAAATATTCTTTAAAAATCCACGCCTTCTATAGGCCTTGGAAAAAATATTCTTTAAAAATCCACGCCTTCTATAGGCCTTGGAAAAAATATTCTTTAAAAATCCACGCCTTCTATAGGCCTTGGAAAAAATATTCTTTAAAAATCCACGCCTTCTATAGGCCTTGGAAAAAATATTCTTTAAAAATCCACGCCTTCTATAGGCCTTGGAAAAAATATTCTTTAAAAATCCACGCCTTGGAAAAAATATTCTTTAAAAATCCACGCCTTGGAAAAAATATTCTTTAAAAATCCACGCCTTCGATAGACCTTGGAAAAATATTCTTTAAAAATCCACGCCTTCTATAGACCTTGGAAAAAATATTCTTTAAAAATCCACGCCTTCTATAGGCCCTGGAAAAAATATTCTTTAAAAATCCACGCCTTCTATAGGCCCTGGAAAAAATATTCTTTAAAAATCCACGCCTTCTATAGGCCTTGGAAAAAATATTCTTTAAAAATCCACGCCTTCTATAGGCCTTGGAAAAAATATTCTTTAAAAATCCACGCCTTCTATAGGCCTTGGAAAAAATATTCTTTAAAAATCCACGCCTTCTATTGGCCTTGGAAAATTTTTTTTTAAAAATCCACGCCTTCTATAGGCCTTGGAAAAAATATTTTTTAAAAATCCACGCCTTCTATAGGCCTTGGAAAAATATTCTTTAAAAATCCACGCCTACTATAGGCCTTGGAAAAAACGATTTTTAAAAATCCACGCCTTCTATGAGACCTTAAAAAAACGATTTTTAAAAATCCACGCCTTCTATGAGACCTTAAAAAAACGATTTTTAAAAATCCACGCCTTCTATGAGACCTTAAAAAAAAAAACGATTTTTAAAAATCCACGCCTTCTATAGGCCTTGGGAAAAAATATTCTTTAAAAAATCCACGCCTTCTATAGGCCTTGGAAAAAATATTCTTTAAAAACCCACGCCTTCTGTGGGACCTTAAAAATTGTTCTTTAAAAATCCACGCCTTCTATAGGCCTTGGAAAAAATATTCTTTAAAAATCCACGCCTTCTATTGGCCTTGGAAAAATTTTTTTTAAAAATCCACGCCTTCTATAGGCCTTGGAAAAAATATTTTTTAAAAATCCACGCCTTCTATAGGCCTTGGAAAAAATATTCTTTAAAAATCCACGCCTACTATAGGCCTTGGAAAAAATATTTTTTAAAAATCCACGCCTTCTATAGGCCTTGGACAAAATATTTTTTAAAAATCCACGCCTTCTATAGGCCTTGAAAAAAATATTTTTTAAAAATCCACGCCTTCTATAGGCCTTGGAAAAAATATTCTTTAAAAATCCACGCCTTCTATAGGCCTTGGAAAAAATATTCTTTAAAAATCCACGCCTTCTATAGGCCTTGGAAAAAATATTCTTTAAAAATCCACGCCTTCTATAGGCCTTGGAAAAAATATTCTTTAAAAATCCACGCCTTCTATTGGCCTTGGAAAAATTTTTTTTAAAAATCCACGCCTTCTATAGGCCTTGGAAAAAATATTTTTTAAAAATCCACGCCTTCTATAGGCCTTGGAAAAAATATTCTTTAAAAATCCACGCCTACTATAGGCCTTGGAAAAAATATTTTTTAAAAATCCACGCCTTCTATAGGCCTTGGACAAAATATTTTTTAAAAATCCACGCCTTCTATAGGCCTTGAAAAAAATATTTTTTAAAAATCCACGCCTTCTATAGGCCTTGAAAAAAATATTTTTTAAAAATCCACGCCTTCTATGGGCCTTGGAAAAAATATTTTTTAAAAATCCACGCCTTCTATAGGCCTTGGGAAAAAATATTCTTTAAAAAATCCACGCCTTCTATAGGTAAAAAATCGTCTTTAAAAAACCCACGCCTTCTATAGGCCTTGGGAAAAAATATTCTTTAAAAAATCCACGCCTTCTATAGGCCTTGGAAAAAAATCCACGCCTTCTATAGGCCTTGGAAAAAATATTCTTTAAAAATCCACGCCTTCTATAGGCCTTGGAAAAAATATTCTTTAAAAATCCACGCCTTCTATAGGCCTTGGAAAAAATATTCTTTAAAAATCCACGCCTTCTATAGGCCTTGGAA
>NW_026874636.1:0-16669 GCF_032173495.1 Musca vetustissima
TGTACATGGTGCACCAAAGTCCCTATATATCCTTCGATTTGCACGGAATTTGGCACAACGTACTGAATTGAGCCTACAATGATGTCTGCCAAGTTTTGAGAAAATCGGTTCAGATTTAGATATACCTCCCATTTATAGTTTCGTCCGATTTCATGTAAATGGTGCCCCAAAGTCCCTATATATCTTTCGATTTGCACGAAATTTGACATATCGTACTGAATAAGGCCTAGAGCGATGTCTGCCAAGTTTCGAGAAAATCGGTCCAGATTTAGATATAGCTCCCATATATAGTTTCGTCCAATTTCATGTAAATCCTGCCCCAAAGTCCCTATATATCTTTCGATTTGCACGAAATTTGACATAACGTACTGAATTGAGCCTAGAGTGATGTTTGCCAAGTTTTGAGAAAATCGGTATAGATTTAGATATAGCTCCCATATATAGTTTCTTCCGATTTTAAGTAAATTGTGCACTAAAGTCCCTATATATCTTTCGATTTGCACAAAATTTGAAATAACGTACTGAATTGATGCTGGAGTGATGTGTGCTGAGTTTCGTGGAAATCGATTCAGATCTAGATATATATATTTTAGTCCTATTTAATATAAATAATGTACCAAGTTCTTACGTTGCATAGCGTTTTGAATTTAATCCAGAATGATGTGTGCCAAGTTTCGTGAAAATCGGTCAATACTTAGATATAGCTCCCATATATATTTTCCTCCGATTTAATGTAAATGGTGCACCACATGTATCTTTCGATTTGCACAAAATTGGACATAGCGTTCTTAATTGATGCTGGAATGATGAGTGCTGTGTTTCGTGAAAATCGATTAAGATCTAGATATATATATATATATATATATATATATATATTCGTCCGAGTTAACCGAAATAATGTCCCAAGTTGTTATGTTGCATAGCGCTTTGAATTTAATCCAGAATGATATGTGCCAAGTTTAGTGAAAATCGTGATAGTAGTCCTGCTTAATATACCCATATAGTCGGCTCCGTCCGACTTTGCTACTTTCCTTACTGGTTTAAAAATATTTTTTAGATTTTATAAACATATTTTTTTCAAGGGTTTTTTATTCATTGAAAGTTTACTTAAATTTTTTTTCCAAAGACCATTATGTTGTGTATTTATTCAACAATTCCCCACATGTTTTGTGTTTTGCCATTTCATTGAACACCCATTAATAATTTGCATCTTCTGGGAACCCCATTCATTTCCATGGCAATATATCTTCAAATCTACTAAAAAAAGTACTTCAATTTTCACACGTTAAATGTTACCCCTCAATGTGTCCATGACATGCAACTTTTTCCTTTGATTTCTATTATTTTTGTTTTTCTTCTTCTCAGATTCCTATATCAGGAGAACGAATTCTACTCCTCCTTTTGTTACTATTAAATTCCAACGCAGGTTGAGTGGTTTAGCTGACTATGGAAAATGTGCAATTAGGTGTTGAAGTTCATTAATTATTTGTAAGCATTGAAACCCGTAGCCAATACCTAACCATAGTCAATCCCCAATGGCGTACACATTAATTAGCGTGCCACGTTGAGATTTTTCGCACGCATTCATTAATTATTTAATTATAAACTGCAATCAATTTGCCGAAGTAGCACCGGGGACCGGTCGGTCAAAAGGGTATGCAGTGACGTGTGAGAATCATAAATGCCAATTAATGAAATGACCGTTGAGTGATAATGAAAAGGTGCTCTTGGCCGATGTGGCTCGAATGATTAGATGAAAAGCGGTAGGGAATAATGAAAAATAGAAATGCAGGAAAATTAGGTGCTTAATTCGTAAATTTTTAAATATTTACATTTATTTGAGAAAACAAGTGAAATATATTGTTGTCCTCACTCTGCTGTCTTTTGTTATCTTGTGGGCCTCGAAATCGCTGCTGACCTCACTACACCACAATATAGACATGAATTCGAAGTCATGTCATATTCAACCACAAGCTGAGAAGATATACAATGTTCAACATGAATCGTAAGTCAAAGGTACAAGGGGTTTTGGACATAAATTAGCAAGGCAACTTCAATAAATAAGAAATCGTTTTTGTTGTGTAGTCAATTGTAAGCTATGACTACAGGACACAAAAATTTTGGAAAAAACTAGTGAAAAACCAGTAAGGAAAGTAGTAAAGTCGGACTGGGCCGACTATATGATACCCTCCATGAGATGAATCCTAACAGACGTCGCATTTTAAAGGACCAGTAAAATGAAATTGGATGCATAAACATGTCATTCTGCAACCTATACTAAATTTTTCATTTGGTCAGATATAGAAGCTATATCTAAATCTGAACCGATTTTCACGAAACTTAGCACACATCATTCTAGACCTAATTCAGTATGATATGCCAAATTTCGTGCAAATCGAAACATATATAGAGACTTTTGTACAATATTTACCTTAAATCAGACGAATATATATATGGGAGTTATATCTAAATATGAACCATTTTTCGCGAAACTTAACACACATCATTCTAGACCTAATTCACTACGCTATGACAAATTTCCTGCAAATCAAAATATATATACAGATCAAATCGGACGAAAATATATATGGGAGCTATATCTAAATATGAACCGATTTTCAGGAAACTAGCCCTAGTTCATTAAGCTGAGCTAAATTTCGTGCAAATCGAAAGATATATAGAGACTTTGGAACACTATTTACATTAAATCGGATGAAAATATATATATGGGAGCAGTATCCAAAACTGAACCGATTTTTAGGAAACTTGTCACACATCATCAATTTCCATAGGGTTCGTCCTTGGGCCAAATAAGTGACCTATGCCAAATTTCATCCAATTCGGATTATAAATGCGACCTGTTAAAATCGGTTCAGATTTCGATATAGCTTCCATATACAGTTTCGTCCGATTTATTGTAAATGGGGCACCAAAGTCCCTATATATATCTTTCGATTTGCACAAAATTTTGGCATATCATACTGTATTAGGTCTAGAATGATGTGTGCTAAGTTTCGTGAAAATCGGTTCAGATTTAGATATAGCTCCCATATATAGTTTCGCCCGATTTTAGGTAAATGGTGCACCAAAGTCCCTGAACATCACTTGATTTGCACGAATTTTGGCATAGTGTATTGACTCAAGTCTAGAATCACATGTGCTAAGTTTCTTGAAAATCGGTTCAGATTTAGCTATAGCTCCCATATATAGTTTCGCCCGATATTAGTCAAATGGTCTATCAAAGTCCCTATATTTCTTTCGATTTGCACGAAATTTGGTATAGCGTTCTAAATTAAGTCTAGAATGATGTGTGCCAAGTTTCGTAAAAATCTGTTCAGATTTAGATATAGCTCCCATATATAGGTTCGTCCGATTTAATGTAAATAGTGCACCAAGCGTATTGAATCAAGTCTAAAATCACGTGTGCTAAGTTTCGTGAAAATCGGTTCGGATTTAGATATAGCTCCCATATATAGTTTCGCCCGATTTTAGGTAAATGGTGCACCAAAGTCCCTGCTAATCTTTTGATTGGCATGAATTTAGGTATAGTGTACTAAATTAAGGCTAGAACGATGTGTTAACTTTCGTGAAAATCGGTTCAGATTTAGATATAGCTTCCATACATAGTTTCGTCCGATTTTAGGTAAATGGTGAACCAAAATCTCTGAAAATCATTCGATTTGCACGAATTTTGGCATAACGTATTGAATTAAGTCTAGAGTGATGTGTACACCTCTTATATATATTTTCGTCCGGTTTTAAGTAAATTGTGCACTAAAGATCCGCAGCTAGGCCGATTGACACAACGTACTGAAATTAATCTCTGGCATGTTTGTTTCAAATCGGTTCAGATATAGATATATCGTAGCTTCCATATATAGTTCCGAATTATTTATGTTAATTGTGCACCAAATGATCAATAGGTGTCTGCTTGCGATTAAATTTTAAACCGAATAGCGTGTGTCCAGTTTGCTTTAAATCGATTTACACAAATCTGTCCCACTGTGCTCAAACGCCTCTAAACTTACCCAAATGAAATGAAATTTAACATAGGTTCCAGAAAGACATAAAAATCACATTTTAAATTCGTTCACTTTCATGTCAAAATTTCTTAAAAAAAGGCGACGTCTTTTCGGATACCTATGTAGAATATACCCAAAGTGGTGAAGGGTATTATATAGTCGGTCCAGTCCGACTAAATCAGCTTTATATTTGTAATTAAATTAAAATGTTTATAATACGAAAGCATTAAATTATATACATACATGACAAATATTTTTACAACATAATTTTTATGGTAATTCCATTGGTAAATTGATAAAAAATGGCTTGGTGTATAATTCATAGCATAACACAATTATTGTTGCAATGTCCAACCTCCCCCCCTATAATACAATGTTTTATTAATCAATAGTCGTTAATGTTTTTTTTTTTTTTTTTTTGCTTCTTAATGCCAATTATTTAACACTACATATCTATATTAAAAAATAAAAATAAAAAAGTATTTTTAATGCCACATTTGAGATTTATTGATGTGTTAACACCATATAATACGTGTTAACAAAAGGGTTTATTGTTTTTATTATAAGAGAATTGCATGGAAAAAATAAATTATTAGATATTTGTGTGTATGTGTGTGGCATTGTGTAATTTAATTTATTCAGTAATGGTGTGCAGAAAAAAATGTGTTAATTTATGTTAATATATATTTTAATTTAATAAAAATTTCTTCAGATAATTCCATTTTCTGCATGATACCCTTCACCACTTTGGATACATATAGGAGATGCTAATATACACAATATCCTGTAGATAGAACAGACATATAATTTTTGGAAAACCATTAAACTGGAATGGGGTAAACATAAATGTGTGATCTACATAGATATTTGAACCAATTAAAAACCCATCCACATACCATTCTCAAATCTATGTACAATTTTATGTCATTCGGATTCTTTTGTGTACCATTTGTGTGAAATAGAGCAAAATAATGGACATGGAGCTATTAGCAAATCTGGACCTAATTGAGCAACAGTGGCACATACGTTTTGGTATGCTGCAGCACAGAGTGCTATCCACAATATTATCTCGTGTATATGGAACAGACGTAGGCTCCTCGGTGCACCACTTACTAAAAATCGGACGAAACTATATATGAGAGCTCTATATAAATCTGAATCGTATACATTAATATGGACCTATCTCAACACGCTATTCCAAATTTTGTATTAATCGGACAATCCTTGGGAGTTTTGTGCACCATTTACCAAACAAAAAAACCCTACCTATATCCAAATATAAACCGATTTTCACAAAACTTCGTGTACATCAATATGGACCTATTTTAATAACCCCCTGCAAAATGTCTCAATAGAAATAAATATTGAATGTTTGGTGTAAAATTTACCTAAAATCGGATAAAACTATATACAGAAGCTATATCTAAATCTGAACCGATCTTCACGAAACATGGCACGCATCACCCCTGGCGCAATTTAGTACGCCAAGTAAAAGTTCGTGCAGATCGAAAGGTAGGAACTTTGGTACACCATTTACATAAAATCGGACGAAAACACATATGGGAGCTATATATAAATCTGGGACGATTTTCAGGAAACTTAACACACATCATTCTAGACATAATTTAGTACGCTGTGCCAAATTTCGTGCAAATCGAAAGATATATAGGAACTTTGGTGCACCATTTACATATATATAGAACTATATCTAAATCTGAACGATTTTTGAAATTTAGCACACATAATACTACACTCAATTCAGTACCCTATGCCAAATTTTGTGCAAATAGAAAGATAAATAGGAACTTTGGTGCACCATTTGCATAAAATCGGACGATACTATATATGGAAGCTATATATAAATCTGAAACGATTTCACGAAACTTAATACACATCATTCTGCACTTAATTCAGTACCCTATGCCAAATTTCGTGCAAATCGAAAGATACATAGGAACTGTGGTACACCATTTACATAAAATCGGACGAAAATATATATGGGAGCTATATATAAATCTGGACCGATTTTCAGGAACCTAACACACATCATTGTTGACCTAATTTAGAACGCTGTGGCAAATTTCGTGCAAATCGAAAGATATATATGGACATTGGTACAACATTTACATTAAATCGGACGAAACTATATATGGGAGCTATATCATAATCTGAACCGATTTTCACGAAACTTAGCACACATCACTCGAGACTTAATTCCGTACGCTGTGCCATATTTTGTGCATATCGGAAGATAAATAGGTACTTTGGTGCACCATTTTCCTTTAATCGGACGAAAATATATATGGGAGCTATATCTAAATCTGAACCGATTTTACCCAATTTCAATAGGGTTCGTCCTTGGGCCAAACAAATGAGCTGTGCCAAATTTCATCCAATGCGGATTATAAATGCGACCTGTACTTTGTTTACAATTTAACATGGACAGACACACAGACAGACGAACGGACATGCATAAATCGACTTAAAAAGTGATTCTATGCATATTCTCAACAGGAACCATGTGCCTATCTCGTTTCATTTTGCCTGTTACAAACATATGCACAAAGACATAATACCCTGTACCACAGTGTGGTGAAGGGAATATAAATTACGCTGATAAAATATATAAGATCAGGATAAAGAATTTTATTAAATATTATGTATTTTCCAATTTTTTATGTTTCGAATTTCTGAGAAAACAAGGTTCCGCATTGGATTCATAAATCCTGTCACATATGTGTTTACAGACCCTGCCCTTTGTTTTACAATTTAATGTGTGCTGCATACTTTTAGGCTGTAGGAATTTAATTATTCATTATATCCGATAAATAGTTACATGAAATCATTGATTCCTTGTTGCATTTGTAATTGTACGTAACCTACGAAATGCAAATGTATGTATTCAAATGCCATACGTACATAATTATTGTCTATCTTAATATTCCGAAAAGCCCTGAAAACCTGTTTTTTAATTAACCATACTCGAGTAGTACCGTAGAGTCCTGCCATCTGACAAACATGCGTATTTAATTTGTGTGTGGGTGTGTGTGGGTGTGTGTGTGTGTTCACTTGATATATTTTTGTTGTTGCCGTCATCGTTGTTGCATGTGGTAAGCCTTTCTCTTGTATAATTAAGTATTTAAATATTTATATAAATGAATTCGAACGAACATCAATTGAATTGCAAAACATCGGCAACGGACATTTATACATCATTCGGAGCCACAACAGCAACAACAACAACATTATCCTTATCGTCTTTGTAGTAGAATAAATCAATGAGTGAATGTCCGACTGACTGACTGACTGTCCCGCCTTGTGTTAAATTCCATATTATGATTCATTTTATTGTAACTGTAAACCTTGTGGGACAACAAAACTTAATGCATTTCATTGGAAATTTCAATACAATGTGAACAATTATGGGACCGGCAAGTGGTCATTATTTTATAATGCGTAATCCCTCTCCGGGGGGAAATCTAAATGCAACGCAAAATATTATTTAAATTAATAGGAAAATTTTAAATGACAATGAATTACAGGTATAGGTAAGGTATTTTAAGGACACTCAGAGCCAAATGGGTGATCTATGAGGGAGAATATTTAAAAGCATAATTTTCGAAGATTTTCTTAAAACAATATTTTTTCTTCGAGGCACGATACCACGAATGTTGGGATAATTCAAAAATATATTTTTACTGAAATCCAAGAAGGCGTGAATTGTTTCAAGAATATTTTTTCAGGGCTTCGCCAAGGCGTGGATTTATTAAAGTCTATTTTTTCAAGGCTTCGCCAAGGCTTGGATTTTTTAAAGAATATTTTTTCAAGGCTTCACCAAGACATTGATTTTTAAAGACTATTTTTTCAAAGCTTCACCAAGGCGTGGATTTTTTAAAGACTATTCCTTCAAGTCTTCACAAAGGCGTGGATTTTTTATAGACTATTTTTTCAAGGCTTCAACAAGGCATGGATTTTTAGAGACTATTTTTTCAAGTTTTCACCAAGGCGTTGCTTTTTTAAAGACTATTTTTTCAAGAGGCCAAATAAGGCGTGGATTTATTAATAAATATTTTTTCAGGGACCCCAACAAGGCGTGGTTTTTTTAAAGAATATTTTTTCTAAGGCCCCAACAAGGCATGGGTTCTTTAAAGAATATTTTTTTCTAAGACCCCAACAAGGCGTGCATTTTTTAAAGAATATTTTTTCTAAGACCCCAACAAGGCGTGGATTTTTTAAAAAATATTTTTTCTAAGACCCCAACAAGGCGTGGATTTCATAAAGAATATTTTTATGTTTTAAATAGGGCGTGGAGTTTTTAAATCATATTTTTATACCCTTCACAACACTGTGGTACAGGGTATTATGTCTTTGTGCGTATGTTTGTAACAGGCAAAAGGAAACGAGATAGACACATGGTTCCTTTTGAGAATATGCATAGAATCACTTTCTGACTCGATTTACGTATGTCCGTCCGTCCGTCCGTCCGTCCATGTATTTTTGTGAACAAAGTACAGGTCGCATTTATAATCCGATTGGGATGAAATTTGCCACAGCTCATTTGTTTCGCCCAAGGACAAAACCTATTGAAATTGGGAAAAATCGGTTCAGATTTAGATATAGCCCCCATATATATTTTCGTCCGATTTCATGTAAATGGTGTACCAAAGTCCCTATATATACTTAGATTTTCTCAAAGTTTGGCATAACGTGGTGAATTGAGCCTAGAGTGATGTCTGCCAAGTTGCATGGAAATTGGTCCAGATTTAGATATAGGTCCCATATATATAGTTTCGTCCGATTTAAGGTAAATGGGGCACCAAAGTCCCTTCATATCATTCGATTTGCATGAAATTTGGCACAGAGTACTGAATTAGGTGCAGAATGATGTGTGCCAAGTTTCGAGAAAATCGGTTCAGATTTAGATATAGCTCCCATATATAGTTTTGTCCGATTCTATGTAAATGGTGCACCAAAGTCCCTATATACCTTTCGATTTGCATGAAATTTGGCATAACGTACAGAATTGAGCCTAGAGTGATGTCTGCCTTGTTTCGTGAAAATCGGTCCAGATTTAGATATAGCTCCCATTTATTATAGATTGATTTTAAGTAATTGATGCACCAAGGAACCAATAGGCTGATAGGAACAAAACTTTCTGAAATTAGTATAACCTAACCTGTGACAAGTTTGTTTGAAATCGCTTAATATTTGGATAGAGCTTCTATACATATTTTCGCCCGATTTCAAGTAAAATGGGCATCAAACTCCTCATGTGAGTCAGATTGACATCTAATTTTGCACAACTTACAAAATTGAGATTAGAATTACGTAGTTGCGTTTTCTAGAAGTCCAGACATAGCCCAACGGATGACCTATTTATATTTGTTTGAAGTCGATTTACATACTTTATGAATAGATCTAGGTAGATTCACATTTAGATAAATATCACATATTTTATTTCATCCAAGTTCATGTTAATAGTCCTGTTTAATATACCCATAGTGGTGAAGGGTATCATATAGTCGGCCCCGTCCGACTGTACTACTTTCCTTACTGGTTTAAAGACTATTTTTTCAAGTCTTCACAAAGCAGTGGATTTTTTAAAGACTATTTTTTCAAGGCTTCACAAAGGCGTGGATTTTTTAAGGAACATTTTCTCAAGGACCTAAATAAGGCGTGAATTTTTTAAAGAATATTTTCTCAAGGACCTATATAAGGCGTGGATTTTTTTAAAGAATATTTTCTCAAGGACCTATATAAGGCGTGGATTTTTTAAACAATATTTTCTCATTATTTGAAGAGAACAATTTAAATACGTACAAGACTAAAACCTCCATAGAAAAATCACGACTTCAAAATTTCTATCATAGTTTTTTTTTTCTTTTTCTTGCTACTGCTAAATGCCAAGATGTCCTTTTGCCGATGCATTTATCAAACAATGCTGCTGGGAAAACTTTCTTTTAGAGGTTTTCCAAAAGCAACAACTTAAGCTTTGAAGTTGCCTTTAATGTATGGTCTTCCGGCAAAAGAAATGAAAACAATACCCAAGAACTAAGCAAAAAAACCAACTTAAGGGTTTCAGAGCAAGTACACGGGACTTGAAGAACAAATGAAACACGAATTCTTATATGAAAGGAGAGAGGGGGAGAAAGAACGAAAAAAAAGACGAAGAAGTGTTCTTAAATGGAGTAGTAAAGTGGAAATATGTCACAACGGATGTCTCAAGAAATAATGCAGAACAAAGCTACACAATGGAAAGTTGTAGAGCTACCAAATATGTACAGCAGAACACCCACACGTATACGTACAGGCAGGATGAAACCATAAAACAACAGTTGTTGTTGGTATTGCTTTTCTTAAACAAAATTACTTGCAACGAAAAACCAAACACATAAAAATTGGATTTAAAAAATAAATACAAATCATAAAAACTACAACAACAACTTTGTCATTTTTCAGGAACTTAGGAAAATTTCGAATTTTTATGGCTCCCAAAAACCAATTTTTATTATTTTTTTCCAAATAACTAACTTTTGTTCGCATCGAATGCCATTAACATGTTAAGGTAATGCTGTAATCTATCTTATTCTTCGCTGTTGCTGTCGTTGTGTCACAAAAGTCATAAAATATTCGACAGCATGTTTTTATCCAATTTTATAAGTTTCGTTGTTATTTTCCCTATGATTTGCAGTGGCTTAATATTTGTTTTAGATCTTCTTTGTGGAGGATAATCTGCAACTTCAATTATTTGTCGGCAAAGAAGAAAATCGAATTCCATTTTGAATAGCAATGATTTTTATTGCTATTGAATCCCTACAAGACTTTTTCCGTTTTTATGGGTTTATCCTAAACAAAACTTTAAGCAGTTTGACTCGTTGAATGGGGAGTTTGGATATTTTTTTTAAGTTTCGCGTTTTTTTTCTTCTAAGATTTTATGACTTATTTGCCAGGCAAATAAGTTTGATAACAATTTGAAGAGAAGTGATAATAATATATTAGATGGTTATCCCAGAAACATGCATTTTTTGGAAGAATACATGTTTTCGATTATATCTCCAGAAGTCATCGATTTGTTAATGAATATTTTCTCAGGTGCCTTCGCTTCAAAATGGAAAACTTTTTAATGAGAATTTTTTGCGATCCTATAAAGGGCCACCTATATACTCCACATCGCTTAAACGATTCTCTACACAACACCTGACTCTATAGAGCTACTGACCTCTATAGAGAGCTCAACAGAGCTCCTGACCACCTATACGTACCTCTATAGACTTTCTCACCACCTGTACGGACCTCTACAGAGCTCCTGAGCACATATACGGACATCTATAGAGATTTTGACCACATATACGTACCTCTACAGAGCTACTGACCACCAATGCGGACCTCTACTGAGCTCCTGACCAGCTATACGGACCTCAATAGAGCTACTGACCACCTATACGGACCTCAATGGAGCTCCTGTCCACATATACGGACTTCGATAGAGCTTCCGACCACCTATACGGAATTCCATATAGCTCCTGATTACCTAAACGCACCTCTATAGAGCTTCTAAACAAATATGAGGACTTCTGAAGAGTTCTTATCACCTATACTGTTATACGGATCTCAATGGAGACCTGTACGGACCTCAATGGAGCTCCTGTCCACATATACTGACTTTTATAGAGCTTCCGACCACCTATACGGAAATCCATATAGCTCCTGATTACCTAAACGCACCTCTATAGAGCTTCTAAACAAATATAAGGACTTCTAAAGAGTTGTTATCACCTATACTGTTACCTAAAGAGCTTCTGACTAAATTTTCGGGCCTCTAAAGAGTCCCTGCCTACCTATACGAACCTCTACAGGGCTATTGGCCACTACCAACTATACCGACCTTTATAAAGCTCCTGACCATCCACACGGATCTCTATAGAGCTCCGAACCGCCTATACTGACCTCTGTAAAGTTCCTGACAAACTATACGTACCTCAATAGGGCACCTGATCACTTATACGGACCTTTATGGAGCTCCAGACCATCTATGCGGAGTTCTATATAGCTCCTGCTAACTTAAACGCAACTCTATAGAGCTCCTAAACAAATAGAGGACTTCTAAAGAGTTCTTACCACCTATACAGTTACCTAAAGAGCTTCTGACCAAATTTTCGGACCTC
Source organism: Musca vetustissima (assembly GCF_032173495.1). Lineage (NCBI taxonomy): Eukaryota > Metazoa > Arthropoda > Insecta > Diptera > Muscidae > Musca > Musca vetustissima. The sequence goes on from NW_026874636.1 coordinate 12,188, forward strand.
TATAGACCCCCTGTCAACCTTTACGGACTTCTGCAGAGCTCCTGACGACCTATACGGACCTCTACAGAGCTCCAGACCACTTATACGGACCTCTAGCACATAAACAAGCCTCTACAGAGGTCTTGGCCACCTATATGGACTTCTACAGAGGTCCTGACCACCTATACGGACCTCTACAGAGCTCCAGACCACTCATACGGACCTCTATGGAGGTCCTCACCACCCATACGAAATTCTTTATAGGTCCTGACTACCTAAACCCACCTCTATAGAATTTGTAACCAAATATGCGGACCTCTAAAGAGCTTCTGAGCACCTAAACAAGCCTCTACAGAGGTCTTGGCCACTTATATGGACCTCCTGACCACCTATATTGAGTTCTAGAAGGCCCCTGACCACATATACGGTTATTTAAAGAGCTTCTGACCAAATTAGCGGACCTCTATAGAGCTTCTGAATACCTAAACAAACCTCAACAGAGGTCTAAGCCACCTATATGGACCTCCATAGAGCTCTTGACCAATTATATTGACTTCTATATTTTAGAATCTCTATAGGATTTAGAAGATTCTAAATTAACCTCTTCAAATTTAAATCTGCCGTCCGTTGAGCTTTACTTTATACTCTAAACGCCCTCATCCTATTTCTCAACCCCTCTAAACGTTTCCCTTACATTCAGACGCATTCTATTAAAAATTCCTTGGCCACTTAACAAAATTGCCAGAAGAACAAAAAAAAAATACGAAAAGGAACATAAGTAAAATAAATCTTCAATAATTGAGCTGCATGCCAAATTATTCACTGGAAGGCCAAGAGCCATTCAGAACATTCGTACAACAACAAATCGTTCTTCGAGTACGAAGTTTTTTCTTCTCCAAGAAAAAAAATAATTGATTGCTTTTGACTGATTTGTAATGCACAAAAAATATTTTGTTTCATCAGACGTGAATCAATCAATGTAATTTGTCGTGAAATGTCGATTTTTTTATTTAAAATGCAGAGACATCCTTCGGAAGAAGAATACGAAAAAACATGCCCTCCTCTTTTTCTGCCCAAAAAAATGTTTCAAAAACTGGAAAGTTCACTCTCCATGGGTTTGGGTGGGGGCAACAAACATTATTTTCTCTGCTTCGAGAATTACATAGCATTTGAAAATACTTTTGTCTGGAATTTATAAAAATAAATAATGGCAATTGATTGCAGAGACATTGAACCATAAGTCAAATGCAAGAACACACACAGCAACAGAAATATTTTTCAAGGGTAATGGCCCCGTTTTTGTTGTGTAGCCAATACCCTTGACATTTTGTAGTTAAATTTTCTTTCAATTGGTCAAATACCTTTTTCGTTTTATTCTCTTTTGGTAGTAGAAATGTGAGTATTTTAAATAAAAGTTGAATGCATATTTAAGTAACTAAAAATGATTCAAGTCAATGGAAATGACTTTTGTTTAAATATCTGAATAATTAGTAGAGTCCCATGCAGAGGTCAACATCAAAGATTCACACCAATATAGAGCTCCTCAGCACCCATACGAACCTATATTGAGCTCCTAAGCACCAATAAGGACTTCTATAGAACTCCTCACCACATATACAGACCTCTATAGAGCTCCTCACCACCTATACAGACCTCTATAGAGCTCCTCACCACCTATACGGACCTCTGTAGAGCTAATCACCACATATTCAGACCTCTATAGAGCTCCTCATCACATCTACAGACCTCTATAGAGTTCCTCACCATCTATACGAACCTCTATAGAGCTCCTCACCACCTATACGGACATCTATAGAGCTCCTCACCACCTATACGGACCTCTATAGAGGTCCTCATCACCTACACGGACCTCTATAGAGCTCCTCACCATGTATACGTAACTCCATACAGTTCCTCACCACCTATACGGACCTCTATAGAGCTACTCACCACCTATACGGACCTCTATAGAACTCCTCACCACCTATACGGACCTCTATAGAGCTCCTCAACACCCATACGGACCTCTATAGAGCTCCTCACCACCCATACGGACCTCTATAGAGCTCCTCACCACCTATACGGACCTCTATATAGCTCCTCACCACCTATACGGACCTCTATAGAGCTCCTCACCACCTATACGGACCTCTATAGAGCTCCTCACCACCTATACGGACCTCTATAGAGCTCCTCACCACCTATACGGACCTCTATAGACTTCCTCACCACCTATACGGACCTCTATAGAGCTCCTCACCACCTATACGGACCTCTATAGAGCTCCTCACTACCATTACGGACTTATATAGACCTCTTCACCACCAATACGGACCTCTATAAAGCTCCTCACTACCTATACGGACATCTAAAGAGCTTCTCACTACCTACACGTACCTCTTTATGTACTTTTCTTTCAATCATTTTAATCTCCAATGCTCCTTAATTATTTAATTGCTCTGTTGCAATCCCGAAACTATTGCACCTCCTCCCCACCACACAAACCCCATCTATCAGAAGTTCTACATCATCTTGCCATTGCATTACCACAGCTACGCCTTTATGTCCAGCCATAAACATGTGGTCACGTGCTTTACTGGCACTTAAGTAATATGAACTGGACTCCACCCTCCACTCAGTTCCTCCCAGCGTACAATGAACTAACGTTACGCCATGCATTCCTTGTGAGTTGTAAATTTTCGGTTACATTTTTGGAAAATCTAATTTTACCCGGCAAACGCTCATTTTCCATATGAAAAACCGCAAAACCCTCAATTTGTATTGTAAACTCTTGAGTAAAATTAGAAAGTTAGTTATTTTCTAAGACATTGCCAGAAGGCATGAAGAGAACGAACAGCGAACGAACTGAGGGAGAGAGTGTGAGATGAGATGAGCGGCAGTAGAATATTAAACACATGACATTTCAGAACTTCTGTGAATGCAATTGCATGCAAATTTAAATTTCATGAAAATGTTTTTATGTAAATTTTGTGGAAATATATAACCATGGGCGTATGTGGGGCCATCGTCGGGGGAGAGCATATAAACCACAAAAAGTAATCAATTTTATTAGTGTTTCGACGAAATGCCCATAGCAACGTTGCACATTTCTCTTCGCTTGAATTGTGATCTCCTCGGTACTCGGTTTTGCTGCGCCCCTGCCTTCGCCATTACTACGAAATAAAGCCAAAATAGCCAAAGGTACTATTTTGTATTGTTGCGAAAAAGGATATAAAGTTTGCTGTGAAACAAACAAACAAACAACAAATAATGAGCTGCAAACACAAACAAGAACACGAAAAGGGATTTACAAAACTATAATTACTTATTTTAAAGAATTGGAATGTTCCCATTTTATTGAAGCACCAGTTCCGTTCGTTGGTAATTTGTTTAACAATGTAGGCAGATTCAACATTCAACTTAACCGAAAATCGGGATATTAAAAGGAATCTTTATAAACAAAGGTGGTGTGGAGCTCTATAGAGGTCCGTATAGGTGGTGAGGAGCTCTATAGAGGTCCGTATAGGTGGTGAGGAGCTCTATAGAGGTCCGTATAGGTGGTGAGGAGCTCTGTAGAGGTCCGTATAGGTGGTGAGGAGCTCTATAGAGGTCCGTATAGGTGGTGAGGAGCTCTATAGAGGTCCGTATAGGTGGTGAGGAGCTCTATAGAGGTCCGTATAGGTGGTGAGGAGCTCTATAGAGGTCCGTATAGGTGGTGAGGAGCTCTATAGAGGTCCGTATAGGTGGTGAGGAGCTCTATAGAGGTCCGTTTAGGTGGTGAGGAGCTCTATAGAGGTCCGTATAGGCGGTGAGGAGCTCTATAGAGGTCCGTATAGGTGGTGAGGAGCTCTAAAGAGGTCCGTATAGGTGGTGAGGAGCTCTATAGAGGTCCGTATAGGTGGTGAGGTGCTCTACAGAGCTCCGTATAAATGGTGAGGAGCTCTATAGAGATTGGTATAGGTGGTGTGGAGCTCTATAGAGATCCGTATAGGTGGTGAGGAACTTTCTCTTTAAGTTGAATATCTTTAAGAGAAATAAGAAAACATCGTCAAGTTCCTTAATTCCCTTTCTTCATAGTTCGTCATTACTTCAATAGCAAGAATCATTCTCATCAACATCATCGGCGGTAGCAGCGCCAACAACAGCATTATCAATAAAACTAAAGAAGACATTAAATCAATTTAGTTGTCATCGAAAAGAACGCAACGAAGAAAAAGCGAAACGAAATGGAACGCAGCGACAACAAAAAATTCCACTTGGCGTTACAGTGACAGGACATGCAACAGCCAGTCAGTCACCAATGATCAACAACCAGTTGTCGAAACCACAACTGGTCTTCCGGTTCAGAAGAGATATCAGCACAAAAAGAATTACAACAACAAAAATTGAGGAAACATTCTTCAGGTTTGCTTGGATGTTGTGTTGCTGTAGTGCTAACAAGAAGAAAAAACAACTACAAACGCCCCAAATAAAATATTTAGACAAAGAAATATGCGCGGAATA
>NW_026874637.1:0-167965 GCF_032173495.1 Musca vetustissima
TGCACTATGGCTGAAATCACGATTTAGGCGGCAAAAAGTCAATTTTTCAACATTACAATTTAAAAAATTTTTTGACAGCATTCAATACACAACATATTGATAAGAATAAATCAAAAACAAAAATTACTATTGGCAACCCTGTTTACGCACAAACAGCTGTTAATGTTTACATAACTTCTAACACGTGTAATTACAAGTGAACCAGCAATTTATTTGGTAAAATTAAAAGCTGTTTTTTTAAAAATTAATTTTTGTAAAAAAAACTTTGTAAATATGAATTCTAATTCTCGAGGTGAGTACTTTTACTATATATAAATACACTTTGCTAAATGTTCGTATTTCGTGCGTAGTTTCGTGTGTTCTATGTGAATTTTTTGTGTGAAATTTTTTAGAGTTTTTTAATTTTTCGTGGAGTAAAACTAAAAATGTAACAAAGTGTTACGGGAACTTTTTATATGTGATTGTTCGTAGAAAACTCTAGTTTTATGTCATGCTGAATGTGTCTGCTAATGACTGCTAACGAATGAATTATTCATCCTTTTGCAGAAATACTCAGATTCAAAAATTCCGAAATATTTGAGTTTTGGTTGAGAAATAAGAGGAATGTATCGAATTACATAAAAGGAAAAATTCCATACGAAATTGATTCTGAATTAAGTAAATTAATTTGTACTAAATCACGGAATTTATCTATTTTTATTAAACGACAATGGGATAGACAATGCAGAAATGAGAAAGGATTTAGAAAATATAATAAGGATTGGTTGGGTCGAGAAACAATTTTATTTGTACCGAAAAAGATCAATGCTATCGGTCGTCCAAAAACTACCTATGTTGATAGCGGCGAAAGAAATAAAAGGAGATTAGCTTCCGAATTAGCTTCCCAACAAGGAGACAATACGCAACTATTAGTTCATGCTGCCTCTATATCTGCCAAAAAATCGCACTCAGCGGATTTGACATTTGTCCTACAACAAGTTGTTATATCTCTAAACCGACCATCCAAAATTCGAAAAGTTCTTAATACTAGCCATAAAGAAGTTACACCAATATCACCTGAAGAAGCTCTGACGTTTTTGTTAGAAAACGGATTAACTAAACAACAGTACAAAAATATGCGTCAATTAAATAACCAGATTAAGAAGTTGGAACCACTACAATACATATTAAGTAATGGGAAACAAATTAAAGTCAACTATAATTTATATATGACATTAATAGACGGGAAGGTCTTAAATGTGTTAACTGAAACTAAAAGTACACAACAATACCCCATCTGTCATGCTGGACCAAAGCAATTTCGAACTATAAAAAACTTTGATTCTCCACATTTTGAAGTGAAGGCCGCGCATTAAAATATGGATAAGTCCTTTGCATGCGTGGATTCGTAGTTTCGAGTTTGTTTTAAAACTTTCATACAAGCTTGATTTGAAAAAAATGGCAAGTTCGCGGAGCAGAAGAGAAAAGAATCCTTTTAAAAAAGAAACAAAAAATTCAAAGTTGATTCTCCAAAGTTTCGCGCTCATTGTATTAAAACTAGTGAAATATTTTTCCAAAACTACGAATGGTACTCGATGTCTGCCACATTACACAAAATTTTAGTCCATTCATCACAAATAATTGGAGCATCAGTAGTACCCGTAGGTTGCCTTGCAGAAAATGCATCTGAAGCGCGAAACAAATATTATAAAAAAGACAGAGCTGGCCATGCTCGAAAGGATTCAATAATGCACAACATACTTGACATGTTTCATAGAGCTATGGATAGCTCTGATCCTTATATATCAAGTTTATGTTTAAAAGAACGTACAAATAGTTCAAAATAGCTTCCATTTCCTCGAGAAGTCATTCATCTTTTTAAAATCCCAGAAATATCGCCAGAACTGCTTTTACCTTCAACATCTCAAGAAGCTTCCAGGTACGATTATACTTCTGATTCTGATGAAAGCTTAGAATCGTTAAATAATTATTCATTGGAATTAGAAGCGGAAGAAAATGAAGAAACATTCCGTGATTAATTAAGCCCTATTCCTTTTAAAAATATATATACATTATAAATATATTAATTTCTTGATACTTTTACTTGTTTTTCTCATGTAACCTTTTTAATAAAAGTCCATATAATCGGGAAGTGCTTTCAAATCTATTTTTCATCATTACAAATTTGGTAAAGCTGGCTTGTCGGGAAGGACTTTTTGTCATTACTTTGTAAGAAAGGGGCGTGACCCGCCCATTTTTTCACAAACCTATGTTTATACCTTTATAACTTTGCATACCAAATTTGGTAAAGCTGGCTTGTCGGGAAGGACTTTTTGTCATTACTTTGTAAAAAAGGGGTGTGGCCCGCCCATTTTTTTCTGAAATTATTTGGTTTACCTTTATAACTCTGCATACCAAATTTAGTGAAGCTGGCTCGTAAGGAAGACTTTTTGTCATTAGTTTGTGAAAAAAGGGGTGTGGCCCGCCCATTTTTTCTGAAATTAATTTGTTTACCTTTATAACTCTGCATACCAAATTTAGTGAAGCTGGCTTGTCGGGAAATATTTTATGCCGCCAAAATCGCGATTTCGGCCATAGTGCAATGTACTGAAGTTAATAGAAATTAATCACTTGCAAGTTTCCTTGAAATCGGTTCAGATAAAGATATAGCATAGCTGCTATATATTTTTAACTTATTCATGTTAATTGTACACCAAATAATCAATGGGTGTCTGATTGATATTAAATTTTAAACAGTGCATAAGTTGCAGGATAACATGTGTAGGGTTTGATGTTAGTCGGTTTAGATATAGATAAATATCACATATTTAAGTTCATTCAATTGTATGTCAATGTTTCTTCGAAAAGGCGATGCCTTTTTGGATACATTTGTACCAAAGTGATGAAGGGTATTATATAGTCGGCCCAGTCCGACTTTACTACTTTCCTTACTGGTTAAAATTAAAAAATCCAAAATTTTATTTTTTTTCACACATTGACAAAATGTAAAAATTAGAATGTCAAAAATTTTTCATTGTAAACAAATTTTATTCCAATATGTAGATAATGGAGAGATAAAAAACAGCAGACGTTAGCGGAATTACTGAACTGGTGTTTTTATCATTACTTATAATAACATAAAAGGGCCAAAAATGATGAGTCCAACATTATCGATTTGGACCAATTTTGTTAATTCCTGGTCATTTAAGATTAGTATTTAATATCTGCGTATCATACAAATTTGTATGAGCCGATTTATTTAATATATTCAAATATACATACATATGTATGTATAGAAAATGAATATTAGTTCAGAGGTATGATTACTCTTGATGCTATAATTCCTCGTCATCGCGGAATTTTCGAAGTTTATCTTGCCTATCTTACTTACGTGGGTTGGTATGACTTACTGCGAAAATTTCAGTAACATCTATTTAGCGTTTTTTTGTGTCAACAACCAAAAGAGTTTCCATTTTCTACATTTAGATTAATTAAATGCAGTGATGAGTACATTTTCCCCTATTGTATCGCGCCAATTTTTATAGGGATGATGCGTATTTGCTACCAAGTGACCCAGACAAATTTTGAAGTGGGGATCTGTGACCCTTCTTAAGATATATGCTTAGAAAATGAATATTAGTTCAGATGTATAATTACTTTCGATGCGATAACTCCACATTCACGCGAAATTTTGGAAGTTTATATAGCCTATATTATTTCCCTCGGATGGGATGATGTGCGGTAAAAATTTCAGTAAAATCTGTTCAACGGTTTTTGAGTCTAGAAACAAAACTTTTTTTATTTCCTACATGTAGTTTATTTAAGTGTAACGGAGAGTGCATTTCCACCGATCTTATCTCGCTCATATTTTTATGAATAATGTGTATTCACTCCTACGATATAAAGATAAATTTTGAATGGGTTGTCTGTAACCGTTCATAAGATAAACGCATATTACATGATGCTATAACTCCTCATCCACGCGGAATTTTAAAAGTTTATATAGCCTATGTTACTTTCAGGGCATGCCCCCATATATAGTGTAAATCTCATTAAGATCTGTTCAGCGGTTTTGGCGTCTATCGGTAACATACAAACAAACAAATTTTTTTCTATTTTATATACATATATAGATTGTTCGGCCAAACATCACCAGCATAGATATATGTGGAGCACCTACGGCCACGATTTATATGAGAATAATGAAGATATATCGTAATTCCTTTACAGGGTAAGACCTATTGGTGGGAATCCTTTTCTTTTGCTGCAATACAATGTCACCCACCATGTATCGAGGAAATGTAAACAAATTTGTTTCGAACAAAATGGTCGACATGAAGTGTTAAAAGGCTGAATATGTGGAAATTCGTACTATAAGAGTACGAAATCTAAACCAACTTCCAATAAGAAAAGTGATATTAGTGCACTGGCGTGTGGTAAGGCTGGAATATTCGTAGTTTAAGGGCATAGTTGGGCAGACGTGCACACCAGCGTTGATGCGTTCTCTTAACATTTTTTGATGTCAAAACAAAAATAAACCTTCATGAAATATTTTCCACAAAACGAAATCATTCTAGTCTCAATTGGATACGTTGTGCAAGATTTCGAGCCAATCAGACAAACATTAGGAGTTTGGTGCAACATTTACTTTAAATAGAACAAAAATATATATGTGACAGGTAATATCTAAATTTGAACCAATTTTCAAGAAAATTAACACACATTATTCTAAAGTTAAGTTAGTACGTTATGCCAAATTTCGTGCAAATCGAAAGGTATATAGGGACTTTGGTTCACCATTTACATTAAATCGGACAAAAATATATATCGGAGCTATATCTAAATCTGAACCGATTTCCACGAAACTTAGCACACATCATTCCAGACTTAGTACAATACGCTGCGCCAAATTTCGTGCAAATCGAAAGATATTTAGGGACTTGGCGCACCATTTACCTTAAATCGGACGAAAATATATATGGGAGCTATATCTAAATCTGAACCGATTTTCCCATAGCCTTTTTTTAATAGGATTCGTCCTTGGGCCAAATAAATGAGTTGTGCCAAATTTCATCCAAATCGGATGATAAATGCGACCTGTACTTTCTTTACAATTTAACATCAACAGACCGTCGGACATGCTTAAATCGACTCAGAAAGTGATTCTATGCATATTCTCAAAAGGAATCATGGGTCTATTTCGTTTCCTTTTGCCTGTTACAAACATATTCACATAGGCATAATACCCTGTACCACAGTGCGTTGAAGGGTATAAAAAGGGGGTTATATGGGGACTTACCCCAAAAAGGATCTGATCAGGAATATATACTTTATAGGGTAGGAAATGATTATTTCAATGCGTTACAAAGGGGAAAACAAAACTGATATACCCTCCATGCTATGGTGGAGGTTATAAAAAGTAAACACACACATCGAATGAATGTGTGTGTAGCAGAAAGTGTTGAGCATCCCGCTAGCAATGAAAATTCCAATTGATGGTATGTAACTAGTCCCAGCACTAGTTAAAAACCGTAAAAGTTACTAATTTGACCCTAAAGTAATCCAAGAGGAACCAATTGACTACCTTTTTATCCTATAGTAAGCGAGGAGGAGTCACTTGGGATATTAAAGAAAGAGAAGAGAAAAATATTTAAACATTCTCTCCCACTTCTGATGTTATGTAGCTAGTCCCAGCACTAGTTATACCGTACCAGTTTCAAATTTCATCCTAAAGTAATATCATCCGAACCAATTGACTACCTTTTTATCCTGTAGTAAACGAGAAGGAGTCTCTTGCGATCTTAAAGAAAAAACACGGTTTTTGGTGGTTGGTCTCCATAAAAAATCCGTTATTCTTCATAAATGCAAGATGAATTTTGTTTGGAAATAACCACTATTTTTGTGATCGTCTTGAAGTGCGGTGGCATCAAATTGAAAAAAATGAAAAAAATCGCTGTTGCAAGCAAAAATTTACTGTGAAAAAAATTCATTCCGGGGGGGGGGGGGTAGAGCCGCGCCGCCCCCCTGCGTACGTCCCTGATTGCAGTATGAAAGTAGTACGGTTTTATTTATATTTAATTTAAAAAAATAATAAAAATTTAAATCAAACTAATAAATGAGTGTTTTAATTGCTAATTGTATCATAAAAACGGTACTGGTACCGGACTTACGGAACTAGAAAGGTGGGTAGTGTAATGTAACTAGTCTTTGACTGTAAACCTATAACTAGTATAATACTACTCCTCGGGTAAGCGAAGAAGTTTCAATTGGTTAACTCCTATGACATCCCCATGTTAAAGTAAACAGTTAAATACATTGTTAAGGGGTGTAAAGTGGCACTAGTCACTGAAGAGCTAAGAATCGACGTACTAGTTCCTCTTGCTAGCGGATATTCTTGTTACTGTTTTGAGCATTTGCGAAAATTAGGGAATGATTGTTATCATTCGTGAGAGAATGTCAGAAATAATTTCAACCCCCAAAAGAAGCGCAAGATCGTTGTTGTGTGCTCTCACTCGTTTGTTATGTGCGTGGGAACATTCGCTTGGAGAAGATTTTATCGCGATAAGTTCATTCTTGAAATGAGCCCAAAAAGAAAATCACGCTTTTTGAATCATTCGCTAGCCAATTTTGCGCTACCTAGAAAAAAACTATATATACAAAATAATTCAACAAATTTTTATTGCATCAGGTAGTAAACAAAATTTCGAAACAGGTGTAGATTTATTAAAAAAATTGTTTTTCAAAATTTTTGGAGGGGAAGATTAATTAAAAAGTATATATATTTTATATAAAATATAGTGAAAAAACACACTTTGGGTGGTGAAATGTTTAAAATGCGGAAATCTTTAAAGCGTCGACTACTGGTACACTTATCCCATAAACATATGATTGGCTTTGAAGTATATAAATCCAGTATATAAATCCTCTTCTCAGAGCGCAGAAAGTTCTGTTAGAACTTTCAAATAACTATAAACATAGATAATTTTACAAATATTTCAGTTTTATGGACCTTAATTTTTGTAATTTTTTCTGGTCGTTCTCGAGGACACAACTATGACCCGAGCATCGACACGAAACCACATGGGGAATATTATTTAATTATATGAAATTTTCATTAGGCCCCTCCAATAAAACAAAGATTTGACATCTCTGCATAATGTCTGCATTACTTTTGCTCTACTTTTTTTGTTCAAGTGAACCGACGTTGATGATAATGATGATGGTGCTGTTGGCTACAACAGCTCCATAACCTATGGCATAGCAACACTATAGTAGCAAGTAGTTACTGGTATTTCACTCTATTCATGTACTCAGTGATGGTGGTAGTATTTCGATTTTTTGCTTCTTCTTGTGGTTTTTTGGCCACAGTAACAGACAGTGGCTGATGGAGAGACCGGTTTTACTGGATTCTTTTTTTCTTTCTGCTTTGGTGGTACTGCAACAAACATTCCCTTCAACAATCATTACAGCTACAACAGTGTGAAGACTGTTGTTGTTGAAACTGGCTGAATATCTGTTCGAATGGCTGGATGAAATGACGATGTCGACTACATATCTCCTAGGAGGCCCTTTGATGTGAAAGAGGGAGCGAGCCAGAGAATTTATTATTTAGGTGATATCTGCCTCTTCTTGCTGCTGACTCCTTTTAACAGATACAAAGAAAAGGCAAACAGCAAACTCTGTGTCGTGTCGTACAAAAGGAATGGAAATTCAACAGAGTGCTAACCAAACAGCCAGCCATCCATACATCCAGTTCGGTAGTCAAGCAGGCAGCCAGGCAGGCCATGTAGCAAAAACCATAACCGTGTTGTGTTTTCCTCGCCGTGTCGTTGTCGTCGCCGTCTTTGTTGTGTTGTAGTCCCGGTGTATGCGTATAAAGTACAACAGACGGTTGGACTTCTTGTACATTGCGAACACAACAATAACAACATTGGCTGGTAAGTTAACACGCACGCTAAGGATACACTCGTGACTCGTGCAAAGGCAACGGCATTCCAGCAGATTGTGGCCCAACCACCTCTAGTCAGTGCCTTCACATCAACGGCTGTTATGATTTTGAGAGCCTGGTATTTGGTGGCACAAAACAACAACAGTTCCGCCCTTTGCAACAGAAATTCTTGGGCAACATTGCCGCCACCACCAAGCCAAGACGTCCAAGGTGTCCCATCCAACCACCAAAATCCTTCAGCGCTAGACTGTCGTCTTATTTAGCGTAAAAACATCTGCATTGCCAGCGAAAAAGGATGCCTAGAACTGGATGGACTGACTGGCTGGCTGGCTAAGTGACTGCAGGTTGGTTGGAAAAGCGCCATTAGATGCGCTTCCGCGCCTCGTGGAAAATGTTAGAAAACATGTTGCAAGTGATTAGAAGCTGTTGCTAAAATTGCTGTTCGTCTAGCATAGGAAAATAGTAAATGTTGCTTTTACTTTTTTCTGCTGTTGACGACATCGACAGCAGCAGCAACAGCAGTCGATGAGGTGCCGTGAACAGTCGCACACACACACATCGCTTCTACAACATACAACAAAATGTTGCATGCTTGTCGAAAGCTACTGTAAAATGAGGTATTGCTTTAGCTTTTTTGTTCTGTTCGATGGAAACGGTTTATCAAGGTATGTTATGTGTGGGAAACCAGGGAGGATTACTGTTGCTGGCTGGTGCCAAGGTTCCTCCATTTGCCATAAAGAAGTTGTGCGTATGTATTTCTTATTCCTATACTGAGAATGTGTCATACCTATACACATATGTATCTCTGTATGGGTATGCGTATCCGAAGCTGATTTTGTTAGCCTTACGTGCCGATCTGCCCTGCATATGTGTAATTCTACATGAGCACATCTGTTGGAAGTTTTGGTTCAAATGGCCAGCTTCTTATTCAAGGGGTGTAATAATTTTGGGAATATTGGACTGGGCTGTATAGTGACCTCGGGTCTTTATATATAGATATAATAATATAGAGACCACAGGTCTTTATATAGACCAATTGGGCTGAATCGATATAGAGACAACAGGTCTTTATATGGGCCAATTGGGTTGTATAGAGACCATTGGTCTTTACGAAAAATGCGAATTACTAGTTAACCATCATTTATATACCACCTTCGTTACATTTGTATACTCTTACTGCACACTTCAACTATCTGGCTGGTCCAATACCAAACTTACACACATATGGACCTTCAACATATTACATACCCCGGTATGTGTAACTCATGCAATGCCAGAATATTTCATTCTCAACATGCAGCTGGTCGTGGTGGTTGGGTTTTCATCGACTGCCACATTTTAAAATGTATGACTGCCTGGCCCGTTTCGAATGTATCCATCCATTCCACCCGTCCAACTATTCCTTCAACAAATGTCTGCAACTTGTTTTGTTTGTATTCCGTTTTTGCAATGTGTGCTGAGAGTTGGAAGGCATCCCCGATGCCACTTTCAATGCAATGCAACAAAGTAGACAAATTTTTGTTTGGTTCGAATTGAAAGACGGAAAAAGTATTTTTTATTGAATTTTTATTTAGGAATTTTCATAAATTGATAATGTCATTAATTTGCAATAACAAGAAGCGAGTAGCGAGCTACAACAAATGAACTAGGAAGGCAGCACGAGCAGCATTACATACATGTCGATCGGAAAGTGTAAACAGGTGCAGAAACAATTCTGTCGTCATTTAATATAATTAATGGGTTTTGTCACGTTTGGAAGACACCAGCGTCAACAATTTCACGTCCATAGTTTGTTTTTTTTTTTTTAGTTTTTTGTAAAATCTTAAAGTGAGAAAATGTAAAAGGTGGTTCTGCAATATGCTTCGATATGAGTACGACATGTGTAAATGGTTGGATGAATTAATATCTGAAATTATATTTCAGAAATAAGACACGTGGCATTAAATAAGGGTACTACTCTATCTGAAAAAATGCACTTATACAAAATACAGGATTAATTCTGTGTCAGTAAGTTTGGTGGCAAGTTCTAGAGTTAAAATGAAACGGATATTGCCAGATGGAATTAGCTCTTAGAGAAATATCAGTGAATATTTCTATGGCTATACTTGATTTTATTCCCAAAGTAATAAAATGGCGCCCAACTGCTATATTAGAAGCTATAGCAAATTTTCGATGAGTTTAATGTGAAATCAATCGGGAATTTCATATGGGAGTAATGCTATGCTAAATTGTAAATATCAATCTTTAGACACTCAGAAAGGAAAGTTGGGCTAAGACACTGAACATGTCGAAGTCCTCAAAGCACAAAACGTGTGTATATTTATGTATATTGGAGCTATGCCAAAATGAAGAATGTGAACCCAAAATATAAATATAGAGCAAATACGGTTTGAAAAACTTAGCCAAAATACCGAAATTTGGGAGGTACAGTTATATGGGTGCTCCCTTAAAAATTAAACCAATATTGATAATATTTGGTAGAACAATTTGCTACACAATGAGTATGAAATTGCAGTCAATCGTGTTGAAAATCATTAAATACTGAATAATAGGGATTTATAATGGCCAATACTAAAACTTGGACCGATAAATGTAATTTTCAATAACTCGAAGTACTAGAAATATATGGGCAAATTTTCAAATCTCTATACATCGGTCTAAAGACTGGTAAATATTTCGAGGATTTGCAAACGGAATGTCAAATTTAAATTAGAAGAACTTCACTGTAATGTTACGTATTATTTTAATACTATGTATTACAACTAAAAAAATTGAAATCATGTTGAAATTTGGAATTTATTAAAATTTAAGTCTGCTACAATATTCTGGCCCTTTGGAAGGTCAAAACGTCTTCAAATCATCCGTAGAATTCTTATGTACAACTATGTCATGTCATCCCTAATTTTTTAACGATTCATCAACGTCCAGCCGAAACGGCTGAATCTAGAATCTTGAAGATTTGGGTGAGGGTCACTCTTAAACCTCGGTTTTTGGAAATTCTAGTAGGAACGCACGAAAAGTACTAAATATGGTACCATTTGTATTTGGCGAAATTCAAATTCAAACTAAAAATCCCCTAATCGTAGAAAACTGTACTAAATTTGTTACAATTTCGTAGCATGTGAATGGACAGAGGTAAAAACTTGAAATTTGGTTGAGATGTAAGGAGATGTTTCTGGAAGTGTGCACTCATGTATACGAAAAGTACTAAACAGTACTAAATTAGGGACAATTTGCTTTTGGAGGAACCAATACAGCTGGAATCCTGCAATTTTATTAAGATTACTATTGGAGTGTAGGATTGGTGTAGGTAAAAAGTTTTGAAAATTCGTACTCATGTATACTAAATGGTACAAAATTTGGTACAATTCAGATTTGGGTGCACCAAATTTTGGCGTCTAAGACTGGGATATGTAAATTAAATAAAGTTTATATTTTAGATCACAATATTTAAGACAGATCATTTTTGCCTCATATGTTGGTACTACTCCAAGGTTTATTGATATTGGGATATATTGGTCGGCGTTTTTGTATAGTACCTAGCCTCATTTTTCTTTTAATCTCAGAGTTCCTATATAAAATTATCGATTTTTAATAACTTAATTGTGGTGGAGGGTATAGAAATATTTGTAACCTTTTGATGCTCCAGCCCATTCACCACTTCCGAGGAAGGCGAATGTCCTCGTTAATGAGGATTTGTTAACTGACTTCGATGTTGAATTGAGGATAATGTCACTTGACTTTGTCCTCTATTTTGGAGCATAGAGCATCTGTCAAAGTTTGGAGTAACTCTTCCTGCTGCGGTTGTCATCTTCGACGGATTCCGGCACAACGAACGCATACCCGATCAGATCAGTAGACAAACGGATGTTAGAGATTGTCCGTAGTTTGGGTATGGAGACTGTTACGCCCTTTCTCTACTGTCATTATTTTGCTCTTTTACTCAACATGAATAATTAAGAATAACGCTAGCATCCAACAGTGCTCCCAAAAGATGATCATAGATATATGCCACAAACTTCGCTGCATTGTTGGATTATAAAAGCAAGTAAGCCGAGCAGTATAGTCGGAGGGGGCCCTACACAATTACCAGTGAACTCTAGTTTTCTAAAGATTACAAAAAACAATAGCGGTATTCTTTGGCCAGAACCCGTCCTACATACAAAATTTGGTGGCGATTGGTCCATAACTGTGGACTGTATCGTGTTTACAATTTATAATGGAAAGACAGACGGACACACATGTCTAGATCAACTTAGCTAGTCCGAATATGGCGATCGGTATACTAAAAGGTGGGTCATATATTCCGCGGTGTTACAAACTTTTGGACCACACAAAGCTTTAGTGGCCTTACAACATTGTTGTGTAGGGTATAATAACGAACGTATTGAAGACAAAGGAGTAAAGCTAGAATTCTAATAGGTCAATAATACAAAATATTGAACTACGGGGTACCGGGTGGATGTAGAACTCTGGTAATATGTGCTAGGAGAATGCGAAGTACTACAATTTGTATCGTTTGTGCGAGCAATAGTAATGCACACATATTGATATTTTTGACAGGAAAATTTGCTAACAAATGAGAACCCAAAATAATAAATTACAGTCAATTCTGTTGAAATGGATATTATTATAAAATGACGAACAAAAAAAATTAATATTTATAAATGAATTGTAACCGAAATGAGCCTTTTAAGCTAACAAACGTGTAATCTATCATATTGGGAACATAATATCTAGAAACCTCCACGCAGAATATTTGGTTCGGACATCTTGATAGTAATTTTACTTTTCAGGTTCTAAGTGAATATTCTTCTTTTACTTGGGTCAATAAATATTTCAAATAAATTAAACAATTGCGAAATTATTTTCCATTTCTAATAAAATCAACACAAATTGTGAATAATATAACAAATCAACTATAAATATGTAAATAAATAAAAACGAACGAACATCCATCCCTACATACAAAATCGGAAAGAAAGTGCTGTTTACAACAAATAAATATACATATCTAAACAGCTGTAGTCAGGGCGGTGAACGAGAATGAACGAACGGACAACAACAATACAATATTCACACACATTTATTATCTTGAAAAAAAAATAGCAACTCAATTTGCAAAATACAAATACAGAATATTTATGCGTCATAACATGAAATTTCTCTTACAATAACCGATGAAGAGAAGTGCAATGTTATTGAGAACAATTAAAGAGAGTGTGCGGAAATATTTAACAGTCTGTTACAATAACATAACAATATATGTAGTGTTTGTGTCCAAAGAACATCAACCAACCATAGAACAGAATACAGTTCTTAACATTTTAATATAGGCAATTTGCTAACCAACCGTTATATGCCTCTTTAGCTCAGTGGCAGAGCACTGGTCTTGTAAACCAGGGGTCGTGAGTTCAATCCTCACAGGAGGCAAATCACCAAAATCTGGAAACTCTAATTTTGTTCAAAGTTCTTTTGAATTTAATTGTGTAGAATGTAATTATTTTCAGAATTTAAGACAGGTTTGAATTACTAAGTATCAACTATGTTAATTAATGGATTTGAAAAGATTTTATTTTAAAAATACCAACATTATTTTTATAAAAATCGTGTACTTTTTATAAATATATAAATTCTTATTTTTAGAACAATTGAACTGTTGTCTGAGTATCGGAGTTTTAATCTGCGCCCAACGGGTTCAAAGCCTCTTTAGCTCAGTGGCAGAGCACTGGTCTTGTAAACCAGGGGTCGTGAGTTCAATCCTCACAGGAGGCAATACATGACTTTTTTGGTTGAAAATTTCAAATTGAAATGAAATTTCTGGAACAAGTAATAAATCTTATGATTTCACGAAGAAATTATTGACGATGACGAAAAGTTTTCATTTGAATGTGGATAATCATTACAATAAACTTTCTCCAATCATGAGTGATATTCACAGGTAATAAAAAAATAACATAGTTAATCTCTTCACCGTTTTTTATTACCAGTAATCACTCATGATTTGAAAAAGGTTCAGTTCATCGGAAAAATTCGAAATGCAATTGAGAAATTGTAAAAATGTTCAGATCGAGATATAATTGAACATTGCCTTTTAGTCACAGACAAGTTTCGAAATTTTTGATACTAGAGACGTTTTATAATGTATACTTTTTATATTGTATAAAAAGGTGCTTTGTTTATAATAACATGTTCATGGAAAATTAGGATATAATATGTAATTATTATTTTAATGGGTAAATATGGAACAATAATTAAAACAAATAACAACGAAGTTAAGTTCGACCGGTTGAAATTTTTATATTCTCCACCATGAAGTTAGCATTCAAACTGTCTAAAAATTCTCGGGAATCCACGACATTTTCCACTAAGAATGCGGTATGTCACATTACAGGCTCTCCGGTTAAAAATGCGTCTCGGACCATGGAAATACAAACAATTGAGCGGACATTGAAAATTTTTTGTAAATGTGTTAGTTATCTCCGATGATCCCGGTAAGCCAAATTGCACCCACTTATTTGTAAACTGTGACCATGTTATTAAAAAGGGATGATTAAATAAAGTAAAAACACAGTTAAGTTCGCTCGGTCGAACTTTTTATGTAATCCACCATGAAGCTAGCGTTCAAACTGCCTAAAAATTGTCGGGGAAATACAGAAACTGGGGTAGGACCATTATATCCACGACATAGCGAAGAAATCGGTATGCCAAATTACAGTCAGATTACTAAAACCATGTTACAAAAAACATTATATTCATCGTATCGTAAGTTTGTATGTAAAACTTTCTCATATTTCCTGTTAATAATAGAAATCATCCCAATGGAAACGTCCAGAAGAATCATAATGGATTATCGCCACAAAGTCGTACGGTCAATATGACACAGGCATTGCTTGGATGTTCGGTATTGCCAATTGTCCATGTTATGGTGTAGCACTCACATAACAGTAAGCCAACATTCGGTATTTTGCGGATTTTGAACACGTATTTCAACTGAATTGGCTGTAATTTGATATTTTAGGTTCTCATTGTATAACACATCTCCGTACCAAAAATTTTAGTATTGACCAATTTTTCAGGGTTGCTCCCATTTGACTGTACCACCCAATATTCGGTATTTTGGGGATTTTTAACTATTTTTTAATCGAATTGGCTGCAATTTGGTATTTTGTATTCTTATTGGGTGTCAAATCTCATTACCGAAAATTATCAGTATCGATTCCCGTTTTGGTATAGTTCCACTATTCGGTATTTTGAAAAGTTAAAACACATTTTTCCAGCGTTCTTCTCGGTATGTTCAAGGTCCTTCATAACATGCGTTTTCTCCTAGGTGCCTCCATTTATTTTAGATATTTTGAATGTCAACATTATGGTGGAAAGTATACAAAGTTCAGATCAGCCGAACTTTTTCTTACTTGTTTTTTTTTTACTCACTTATTCTAAATATTTATTCTGGCGTTAATAATTTCTAATCAATTGGCAAATATCTAGCGGGCTTGCCGACTACAGGACATACGCATAGAAAATTAATATTTACACATTATATCCAAACTCTACATTTCTAGTTTATGTTTCCTTCAGAAGATTCTAAAACTAAATGGAAATTTTCGATAAATCTGATCAGCGGCCATAATATAGTCCGCAAAATTTATGAGGTCTACAATCAATTAAGATCAAATAATATCATATTACGACGACTAGAGCCTCGCATGACCCAAAAATTAGTATAATTCAAATTGATTTTAAGTTAATAATTTCAATGAAACAAGTATGGTAAAAGACGAAGTCAATAGAAAACAATCATTATATTTTCGTCAATGACAAATAGCCCTATTCGAATACGTTCTTAATGTTCTTATTTGCCTTTTACATCCCAGCAATGAATGTCTTCTATTAATACAAGTGTTTTATGTTGACCCCATTTTAAGCAAATATTGTAGGAAGATATCAGAAGAACTTAAATTTCATTATATAAGTACTAAGATGAAATTGGGTGCCAAGCACGGCTTGACATAGCCTCTTTAGCTCAGTGGCAGAGCACTGGTCTTGTAAACCAGGGGTCGTGAGTTCAATCCTCACAGGAGGCAATTGAAATTGATATTTTTGTATATGTTTCCATGGCCCTTAGATCTCCTCCAGTAAAACATGGGACAGCAATTGCTATAAAATGGAATTTATATTATAACTTTTTACCAACATAACTACTTTATTAGGTTTCATTTAGCATATATTCAATTTAACCCACTGTATTAACGAAATCCAGTACAATTTCCATGATTTTAATTTTTTATTGTCTCAAAATGGTATTTAGTTAAAATGCATGGGTTGTACGTAGTTTATCATATTTGACTTACTGTTTTTCTTATTTCCTGCTTTAAATTACCTATTTATTATGAACAAAAAAAATAAATATAATCAAAAAAATTTATAAAAATTCGAATACGAAAATGGTGATATGCCTCCTGTGAGGATTGAACTCACGACCCCTGGTTTACAAGACCAGTGCTCTGCCACTGAGCTAAAGAGGCCTTGATGGAGCCGTTGATGTGTAATATTAAGCTGGCAGTCTTGCATTTTGTTGTTATTATTTTTTTGCAAACATTTATTAATTATTTTATGGTGGGTTTTGCTTACTAATCATGAAAATTTATTTCATGTCATAAATATTTCGAATAATGGTAGAAAAAATTTTACGTTTTCGTTTATTTACAGGTATCTTCATATTGAAATAATAATTAAATTTCAAGAAATTTAATTTCGTCTTAAGAATGTGTACGAATTTCAAAACACTGTCCTTTTTGTTGAATATTTAATTCGCAAATCGCACTTCAAGTTGAAGCTTGGGTGATAAAGAGCCTCTTTAGCTCAGTGGTAGAGCACTGGTCTCGTAAACCAGGGGTCGTGAGTTCAAACCTCACAGGAGGCAAGGATAATTTTTGTATTTAGAGGAATGGTTAAATGCTAGATGGGGAAAGTTTTTGAAAAAAACACCCCCAAAAGTGATCTTCTTTTCGTCCTTAGAATGGTTGGAATCATTTTAAGCCACATGTTTGTTTATGAAAAATATGAACAATCTAAATGTCGGGTTAAGTTATTTCATTCGTTGTTTGCGAAAGTTTAGAAAAAAATGAACGGTCTGTTTATCAGGCCCATAATTTTTCAAACTGTATTACAAATTTAGTTACTTTGAAGAAATTGTGAGAATCTCGGCCTGACTCCCTCGTTAATATAAATTTCCTAGAAATCCACAATGGATACATAACTTGAGGCATGCGTCAATAGGTTGTGTTGTTCTTATTGTTTATATACATATTTAATTGTAAAAATATACCGATTTTAAATAACAAACTGATGTTATCTTTGAAATAGGCTATTGATAAAAAGACAAATTGTTTCAGATAAAATACTACACAGAATCTATTTTAAACTACTTTCATTACAATTATGTTTTAAAATCAGGGCTTCTTTCTTTTTTACCGGCCCAAAACACTGAGTTTGAGAGTAGAGTTTCAAATTTAACATTTGTTGCCAAGAAAAGGCGTGACAACGCCTCTTTAGCTCAGTGGCAGAGCACTGGTCTTGTAAACCAGGGGTCGTGAGTTCAATCCTCACAGGAGGCAAATCATCAAAGTTTCTATTTTTAGACAATTAAATTTGTAAAATAATTTTCAAAAGTTCCAGAATGTTCTAGTACTTTCTTCTTTATCCATCTATGGATAAGTAATTACGGAAGACATTATGGAATGTGATGAATCATGCATGAGAAAACACAATACAATGTTTGTGCAAATTTCACAAATTGGGAATTTTTGAATAAATAATAAATTTAAGAACATAAATTATTCAATATCATCGCGTCACTGTTTTGAAATTATGTATGAACACCGGCCAGATCCAAAGCCCCTTTAGCTCAGTGGTAGAGCACTGGTCTCGTAAACCAGGGGTCGTGAGTTCAAACCTCACAGGGGGCAATCTCAAAACTTACTTTTTACTACAGTGGAGTCCCGAATTGAAAATTTTAACAATACAGTGAAATCTCGATAATCCGAAAGATTGATAACATAACCAAATCCGGATTTCCAAGTTGACCCGTGATATGTTTTTATTATAATTAAAAACATATCACGGGAAAATATGAGCTTTACATAAAATAAGTAGGGGAGACTGGGGCACCTTCGGCATCGGGGCACCTTCGGCATTCGCGTTTTCGATATGAAGCTCTCACCGTACATAACTAGTTTCGATATATAGGTATCGAGTATCGAAATAAATAACTGACACAAAGTTTGAAATTTCTAGCTAATAAGCTTTTTTAGATACATGGGTTTTTGTATTTTTATAAATGTTTCTGTAATATTTCAATTTCATTTCGTAAGTATTTCGTGTATAAAACTTTTGAAATTTTTAAGACAATATTATATAAAAGTTGTTAACTACGATGTGTATTATTATAGTAATATTTAAAAATATAATGTTTTTACAAAACTGATCGAAAAAAATGAAAAAAACTATAAAAAGTACATTCGGGGTACATTCGGCATCTTAAAGTGGGGCACATTCGGCCATATACAGATAGTGCAATATTATTTCCTTAAAATGTTTTTGAGTTTGGCTTTAAAAATAATCCTTTAATATGGTTCGAAATTACATATATAAGACTAAACGTGCTTGTATTAACGAGAATGCGATAGAAAACACCTATTTCTGATGGTGTGTGCGACTTTGAGATTTCAACGTCCGCCGCTAGAAAATATAGCCCTAAAATTCAAACATTGTGTCGCGTATTAAAACCAAATAGTGCCTTTAGAGGATCAGAATTTCAACCAGACTGAAAGCGATGACAATTACCCGGCTATAACTATGGTGCCGAATGTGCCCCATCAAATGCCGAAGCTACCCCGGGTTGGGGCACATTCGGCGAATTTGACTTTTTTTACAAAACTGTAAAATTTTTTAACTAATACTATTTTTTTATATCTTTTTGGTACTATTTTTTATAATTAAGTGTCAGAGGACAATAATCAGCCATAAAGTTGTTATATATGTTGAATAAGTCCTGAGATATAGAGCTCTAAAAAAAAAGTGCCGAAGGTGCCCCAGTCTCCCCTACTGAAATTTGCTACGTTTTTAAAAAGAAACTCATAAAAAATGTATCTTCACAATCCGGATTTTAGTGTCAAACAATCCGGATTAGAATCAAACAATGCGATTATATAATTGTGAAATGCAGTCCGGTTTACCGTATAATCCGGATTAGCGATGCCTGGATTATCGAGATTTTACTGCATGTAATAAACTATGAAAATTGCAACTTAAATTTTACAACTTTCTTATCTATGACTAGAATACAATAAAAACAGTAGCTTGCAAATACAGTTTTATTGAGTTTACTGTTGGCCACAATATTTCTACAATAATCGCGGATATGCTAGCATGTCATCATTTCAAATGTTTATTTTCTAATGTTCTAAGCATGGCTTAAATCCTCAATTCCAACATGTTAATGTTTTTTTATAAAGAACTTATTTATGGAATAATGAAAACCGAGTTCCATAAGCCTCTTTAGCTCAGTGGCAGAGCACTGGTCTTGTAAACCAGGGGTCGTGAGTTCAATCCTCACAGGAGGCAACATCTGAACGTAATTTTTATAATTCAGATATATTGTCTTGTGAAATGTATACGAATATGATCTGGGTTAAAGGGTAAGGTTATTAGGAGGTGGTTTATTAGCCACATTTTATAAAGCAATTGCTGCTGTTTCAAGAAGCTATAAGTTGACTATGCTTTAAAAAAGTGTATATATTTACATTAGTATCTGCACCTTTGCGGGTCGTATCATAATACATCTTGATATATGCCTAATATAGCATAGCGTAGTGTTTTTCAATGTTGGCCATATAAGTCTGATGATGAACCGTTATCAACAGACAGCTTTGAATAAAAAATAAAAAAACAGATTCGAATGGTACAGAAATACCTAGAATATCCAGAGATCAACAAATATATATAATACAAGTTAAAACGATATAAAATTCGGCCCGGGCGAACATTTTATACACTCCATACCTGAGATTCAAAATATGTAAAATTAATAAGAAGAAAACTCGTGTTATGATAGGACCTGGAATATACCGATAAAATTGGAAAAAAAATATAAAATTGACAAAGAATTTTATTGCGATCAAGAATGTATATACGTTATGGGGTCTTCGTTGAATATTTCGAGGTGTTGCAAATGGAATGACAAATTTAATATACCCTCAACCTCATGGTGGTATAAACAAACCAAAATTCAAAATGCTAGAAAACCAGTATAGTGTGTGAGGAAATATCAAATTATAATGACATATGTAATATCAAATCAATTGTTTGAGTTGAACAAAATATATTTTAAATTAAAAAGAATATTAAAAAAAATGATTATTTATATAGAGGTATGTCTGTAGTACAGAGTTAAGATCTTGCTGATCAACTCAAATTCTTTCATATTTGAGCGAATGTAAAGAACATAGAGGAAGTGATCCAAATGTGATATAGGTTGGTAATGTGGTATAGGCACTTTTTTGTGAACTGAAAATTTTAGAATAACTGAAACATATTCTATAGTTTGCTGTTCTCAAAAAAATAAGATGGCAATGATCTGTTTAATATATTTAACTCGCGTTGATAATCAGTGGCAAAAATTAAATTTTTCATGAAATTGACTTTTTTTGGTTGAAGTTTAAACATAATTTTTTGTTTTACAGATGTATTTTAATCGTTATTACTAAAGCATTAAAATAAGTAGTAAGTACTAAAAATCAAATAATATGCGCGATTGCACCACATTTTCACCAATTTAGGAATAGAAACTACAAATTTCTTCAGTAAACACAAGTGCAGGTAATGTGGTATACCTTGAGTCTGTATGAAAAAAAGCCAGCACAAGACAAAATCTCATTACTACTTGAAACATTTTTCCTCTACGAGAGCCTACCATGAATCCCAAGGATGAAAAAGAAAGGCTATGAGTTTTAACAACTTCTCCATACAAAAATTAAATATTTTCATGTATAGACATTATTATATAATAAAAAATTACAGTTCCACTCAACGTATCCGTTAAAAATCTTAACGGACATAAATCTCGAGCTAATTCGCATTCATTAAAAACAATAAATTATATATGATATCAATTGGAAGTGAAATCATGTGGTATACCACATTACCTGCACTTTTTTTAAATCACTTTTAATGGAATTTCAAATATTTTCTCAAATATCTCTTAAATTGTTAGAATAATATTATTTTCAAATTGATACATGGAAAGACAACACATGTAGCATGTTAAGTGTAAAATTTCGATTTAATCGGATAAAAAATAAAAATTTGTCAATCTAAAAACAAATGGGTATACCACATTTGCATCACCTCCTATATGTAGTCGCCCAGTAGAACACTACCTTTGTAATATTATACTCGGAGAGCATTTATCATTCATAACAACAGAGGAAAAGTAACAGCCTAGAGAAATACAAATGGTCATAGAACAGCTAAGATAAATTCCTATTTGGCACGACTCGATACCTAATACATATCCAGCATTTGGACTAGAACACTATATGAGCGCAACCAATACAGTTTGCAAACTTCCTGAATTTCAATATAGAGAATCCAGACGCTGACAAAATATAACAATTTCCTTATTTATTTTGTATATATTACATTATAACTTATAGTAATGTAAACGTACTATAAGTTATAATGTAAATGCCGTTTTATATTCGACTTAAATTAAACCCACTGAGAAATCTCACTATAAACAAAGTTAATTAAATGGCAAGAAAGTCCTTTAATTTTGTTGTTAAAAAAAAACAAGTTTCTCACCAAAAAACACATAACACACACATATGTTTCTTTGAATACCCATTCCCATTTTGGCTATGAATATTTCAAGTGTCATCGTGTAACAGAAGAAACAATGAAATTTAATTAAACGAAAGGTTTTCCATTTTGTTGTTAATTAGTGCCAAATAAACGGTGGCCATATCCAATAGAGCGACCTTCTCACAGAAACACAGACTTGAATTCTCTACAACCAAAGCAAATGAAGTGAAACGCAAAAAGAAACCCTATTTTTGCAACCCCTTTGTAAAAAACAATCACCCATCCATCACCCTATCTCCTTCTCCTTCATATAACTCAAAAAGATAAAAAAATATATTTATTGCCCACCAATAGAGGATTGTATGAATGGTTTGGGGTTTACAGGACAAGAAAACATTGTCTAAAATAACATATATAAGTCTAGTCCTCAATGATGCCACTCAGACATTCGCATTCACTCGTTTTCTCTTATATAAGAACAATACGTAACGTTTCGAAGGGTTTCGAGAAAAATACATAACGACTGAATATTTATTAAAAACCCATATATGTGCACATACCACAGGATGGAGGGAATATGTGATTTTATATTCGGAGAAATAGAAAGGATGAGAGAGAGTAATAAGTAGACCTCGGATTTTGCATATTTGCATATTTTTTAATAATGAAGATATCGAAATTCTGATTGGACACAAATTCGTTTCAAAGGATTTAGAATTATTTGAAGGGTTCATATTTTTTAATTTTTTGCATATTTTGCATATTTTTGCATATTTTGCATATCGACAATGCATATTTTTTATATTTTTTGCATATATTTATCGCATATCGACCTAGCATACCGTGCATATTTTTTGCATATTTTGCATATTTTTTGCATATTTTGCATATTTTTTGCATATTTTGCATATTTTTTGCATATTTTGCATATTTTTTGCATATTTTTTGCATATATTTTGCATATTTTTTGCATATTTTTTGCATATTTTTTGCATATTTTTGACATGACCCCAAATATCGATCAATTAAAGCATGAAACGCCTAAATACAAAATTTGAGTCCAATCGGATAAAGCATAAAAAATATGCAAAAATCCGAGGTCTAGTGATAAGGGACAAAAACCACTCATTTTGGTATTTAACGGTTTCATGGGTGACTTGATGAGTAAACAAAGACTGGTAAAACATTTTATAAATAAATATGTAATGAATGTGTTGACCGGTGAATTTTTATGTTAATAAGGATATTAACAGGGATTTGTATTCGAAAGTGATTTGGTTAAACTGGAGGCAAATTCTGTGTCGAAACGGCTGTTATAAAAATGACCCACAATTGTTGAAAAATGATATTATTTTATTATGAGTAAATTAAACATGGACTAGATGCGGTTCAGAGTTCTAGAAACTTTCATAAAAACTCTCGTTGAAGCGATATGTACATAGCTACGTTACTAGGTAGGACCCGCTTTTTAGGTTTTTGAGAATTTCGAACACATTTTGTGTGTAATTTAATATTTCGTGTTCTCTTCGGGTACCTAATATTTCTACCTTATCAATATTCGTCCACTTTTTAGGGTAGCCCTCATATTAAAAGAAAAAAATGTTAATGAATATCTTCATCATTTCATTCATAGTTTAATGTTTCCATGTTGTACATTTACCTCGCTTTGAATACAAGTAAAAATTCTTATAACCATGAGAAAACCACTATTTAAAAAAAAATGTAATCATTTCATTAATATCATAACTATTTTCCTATTTCGCTCTACTTTACCATTATTTGTGCTCATTTTTCCTTTCTCTCTTTTTTTGGCACAAACCCCATTTCATTTCACCCATGAAAAAAAAAACACCACCACAACCACCGTTTATTGTTCGGCTGTGTTCAGTCATCCGCTCTCCATATACTCGTTGTTTCCGCCAACTCTCCACTGACTCGATTGTGGCTAGTTTCGCATTCCATTGTTTCTTTATTTCAGACACTCTTAACGACCTTTGCATTGGTATTAGAAAATTCGCATATGTATTTTCCAAATTATTTCGATATAAATGCTAAATACAATATCTCAGACAAGTGCTGATACGAACAACAAGTCCAACAGAATTTTTAACATTGTATATAATTTTTATATTGAAGAGGAATAGAACATGTAAGTTAATAAGAAGAAACGAGACATAACAAAGAAGAAGAAAACATAAAATCAAAATAAAACCAGTAAGGGAAGTAGTGAAGTCGGACTGGACCGACTATATGATGATACCTTCACCACTTTGGGTATATTCTAAATGAAATTAAACGACAGATATTTAGGGACTTTGGCACACCATTTGCCTTAATTCAGACGAAAATATATATGGGAGCTATATTTAAATCTGAACCGATATTCACGAAACTTTACACACATCATTCTAGACTTCATTTAGTGCGGTGTACCAAATTTCGTGCAAATAGAAAAATATATAGGGACTTTGGTTCACCATTTAAATTAAATCGGACTAAAATATATACGGGAGCTATATCTAAATCTGAACCGATTTTCACGAAACTTTACGTACGTCATTTTAGGCCTAATTTAGATAGCTATGACAAATTTCGTAGAATGAAAAAGCACATCTTGTGATAATGCGCTATTGATTCCAGTTCAATAAATTAAGAACGAAAATGACACAACCCCAAAATCTTGTATTTGTCTCCCAAAGTTAATATTCACAAAAATGCAATTTCGGTTAATAGTGTAAGGCATAATTTTTTAGTAGGCATTTTATCGATTTCTGTGTTAAAAAAAAAAATGTTGTCTGAAAATCAATGTGGCTACGTTTTTTGAAATTGAAATACCGGTCTCTTTCAAAGTATTAGGGCTGTTTTCCGGGAGCAAGGATATTATTCGCTCTGATATTACGTGATGAACACCCGGTTAAAATAGTAAGTACATCTTTTCTAATATCTCATAAGGTCTCTCTAGAACTCGAGACTTAAAAGGTTGTCCAAATGTATATGAAACCTCATCGACCTTGTGATCTCTTTGATCTTCGCGGTTCGAACGACAAAAGCTCATAATCTGTAGTCTCCGATTATGAAGATGCTTTATAGTGTACAGCTGCAGCTGTGATGATGTCTCTCAAATTTCTCGCAAATACTCGAGGTCTCGAAGAGTAATTCAGTACTCTGAAGCGGTTATTTAAACTCTCTGAAACCGCATTCCATGGCCATCGACATGAAATAGACAAGACCAGTTGTAGCTTATAAAGAAGAACTTTTTCATTTATAGGTGCAATCCCCATCACAAGGAATCAGAATAATAACATCATGATTCGTAATCTGTTATATTCGTCTGGAGCATCGCAAACTAATTACAATACTTAATAGTATAAAACCCTGGGATATTATATACGAAAATTCGCGATACTTTCTGAGCAAACCCCGTACATAGAACTAAAGAATTTCATGGTGTATATTTATGTCTATATAAAACCTAAAAACATCCGATTTCATGCATTTTCGCAACTTCAGTTTTTTGTGGATAGAATGTTAACCCAGCTCTTAATATAAAAGTACCAAATTTTAAGTAATCAATTCTTTTATTTACTAGAAAATGTTTTTATCATCGATATTTTCAAATATAAATAAATTAAAAAAACATCGATAAATATTTATTGAAATATTATTTTAGTCCACATATGATACTAAATACCCTCAAACTCTAACCTCAAATACAAATTCATAAGAACATGTCAATCTCTCCACACTCAACTACCAGGCATGCAGTCAGGCAAGATTTGAATTTCGTTGAAGCGTTAACAGTTTGTAGTCAGTCAGTCGTATTTATTTGCATACCAACCAACCAACAAACGAACCCTTTCTGCACATCCGTTAACATTCAAGTACAGTTGTTTAGTTGTTGTTGTAAGGACAACAACAGCAACAACAACACAACAGACCAGAAGAAAGAACACATTAGGGCCAATGAAGAGGATTGTGTTTTTGTTGGAAAAGGAAACAAAGCGGTAACAGCAACAACATCAACAGTGGCAGCAGGCAGACAACAGACAGAAAAGGAAGCGAAGAAGAAATGGCAAGCCGAAGAGCACACACCTGCTGCTATTTAAAGTACAAAACAACGAATGGATTGAAGTGACTTTGTTGTTGTTATCCTTCGTGCCATTCGGGGAGTTAAGCAAAAGTAAAAGTTGAAAATATCCTGGAAACCGGTCATTCTTGAAGAAGATGAGAAGAAGGAGAAAAAGGCGATTGAGATAGAGTTGGAATAAGAGTGAGTACGCATAAGGACTTTCTCTCTGTATTTTCCACTCTTTGGTACTCACATTTCTCAAATATGTGCAAACATTTGTGCCATCATTACCACTACCCAACCATCTTTGCTATTTCCAGCCACTCTAAGAATTGGAACTACTTATTTTGGTTTTCTTTCAATAAAAATCAACCTTTCGTGACACTTAGGCTTGTTGTCATGGTTAGTTTTTAGTTTATCACAAAACAGACCTAATTAAAATCTGACATCGTCTATTCAGCCTCTTATTTCTTGGTTTTCTGGGTTAAGTTTTTTTAGGGAAACTAGATTTTTCTAGATTTTGTAAATGGGCTGACGGAAAGGTGAATTTAAACGTGAAGACTTTAATTCATTACAATTTTAAAATGATGCTTTATAGACCACAGGGCCAAAGTCGGACGGGGCCAATTATATGATTTTTATATTTAGCCGTAATACGATTAAATGCAACAATTGCGTAAAAAATATGTGGCGTAGAGGATGATAGATACCAAGCAACGGCTCTGATTGGCTTTAACATGACAAAGTCCAGGCTTATCTTGGTCCTTCTTTCATCTCAATTGAGGACACTGACTCCCCGCGGTGTCCCCTGGGGTAGCGGCACATATTAGCTCACAATTTCAACGGGTGATGAAAATATGAGCTAATATGTGCCGCGAGTTCACCCATAAGAACTATATAAAATTGGGGTGAGGCGTCGGGATAGTTGTCCACGCTCGAAAAACCCCTCCTACTATGAAAAAGCAAAGAAAAGTAAACCAAACTCCCCTAATGTTTACGACCCCCGCAAACGTATAAAGGACCACGATCTGCGAATCTGCACTCGAAATGTGCGCACCTTCTACAGAACAGGCGCAGTTTTCGCCTTGTCGGATGTACTCGAGAAGTACAAAGCCGATATTATTGCCTTACAGGAAATGCGATGGAAAAGGACAGACTCACGCCTAAACAGATGATTACGCCCTGAATTATAGCTGCCATGAAACGAGACGTGAATTTGGCTGCGGATCTATGGTTAATAGGAGAATAAAAGACCTCGACTCCAGATTCACTCCAGTAGATGAGCGAATTGCTATAATCCGTATAAAAGCGAAGTTCTTCTCAACAGTCTTATCTGCGCCCATACTCCGACGGAAGACAAAGATGAATAGACCAAAGGCATTTTTTACGAGCGCCTAGAAACTGCATATGACCGCTGCCCTGGCCATGGCATTAAAATTCTGCTAGTAGATTTTAATGCAAAAATCGTAAGGGAAAATATTTTTGGTCCCACTGTCGGAAAATTCAGCCTCCACGAAGAAACATCCGACAACGGAATGAGGTTGATTAACTTCGCAACACGTAATGTGATACAAAAGGCCACCAAAAAATTATCTATGGTACGGTCAGGAGTGTCGCAATGCTACTGATGTAAAACACGCAGCGTATAGGGCAAGCGTGCAGACAGTAGTAACACGTAATGTGATGGAGAATTATCGGGAGAAAAGGAGAGAGGAGAAACGTGTTTTCAGAAAAAGAAGAAATAACAAGAAAAACGTGAGCGTGAGCAAATCGAGATATACAGGAGTCAGAATGATGTCCGAAAATTTTACCAACGAGTAAAGCACCAAACCGAAGGCTTGGTGCAGGCACATCCTCCTGTAGAGATGAAGAAGGTAACCTGGACAGCGTGCTGAGGATCTGGAAGGTTCATTTTGAAAAACTTCTGGTATCAAATAGTAGCGGTGAAGAGTATACCCCAGAACCAATAATTGATGGCGGTATAGAGTGTATACCACCTAGCCAAGATGAGGTCAGAGTAGCAATCAATCGGCTGTAGGATAATAAAGCAGCAGGTGCCGATGATTCACAGGCCGAACTGTTCAAGACTGGTGGTCAGATACTGGTAAGGAGCATGCACCAGCTGATTGGCTAGAGGAAAGCATGCCCAATGATTGGAACCTCAGCACCCTGTGTCCCGTGCACAAAAAAGGAAACAAGACGATATGTGCCAACTAAAGAGGAATAAGTCTTCTTCCCATCGCATATAAAGTGCTATCAAGCTTGCTGTGGGAATGACTGAAGCCAATGGTCAACGACATTATTGGACAATACTAATGCGGCTTCAGACCTGGCAAGTCCACCATTGACCAGATTTTCACTCTGCGCCAAATTCCGGGAAAAGCCAACGAAAAACACATCGGCACACCTATTCGTCAACTATAAAGCCGCATTCGATAGCCCTATCAGTTCAGAGGTGTTTAAAGCCATGTCTGCGTTTGGCATTCCTGCAAAATTAATTCCGCTATGCAGGATAACTTTAACTGGCACAAAATCAGCAAGCTGATGGTATCAACGTGCAAGACGTCCAGTAGACTTCGACCAACTGTAGAACTTGAGAACTACAGCTTCGAGGTAGTCAAAGATTTTATATAACTTGGTACCGCCATAAATAAAACTAATGGCATCAGTTTTGAAATTCGGAGAAGGATAGTGTTGGTCAACAGATGCTACTGTGGTCTGAGTAAGTAACTCAAGGCCACCTCACGCCAGACTTAACTCACACTCTACAAGCTGATACTACCCGTGCTATTATATGGATCTGAAGCATGGAGTGTTTGAGAGAAAAATTCTCCGAAAGATCTATGGGCCGATCTGCGTTGACGGTGAATAACGCCGTAGAATGAATCATGAGCTGTACCAGCTATTCTCGGGCATCGACATTGTTAGACGTATTGAGCTGCAGCGACTAAGTTGCCTAGGTCATGTTGTGAGAATGGATGAAGATGCCCCAGCCCAAAAGGCATATAAAATCGAGTCGCCTGATGGTTCACGCAGAAGGGGAAGGCCACGAATAAGATGGAAAGATAAAGTGGACGACAATATTGCCGAATATGATCTTTCAAACTGGAAAAACTGTGCAAAGAACCGACGAGCCTGGAAATCTTTTTTAATAAGCTCGGTTTAAGGATCGGAAGTTTTGTCACAAGCCAGCTAAGTAAGTAAGTAATGAATTTGATTTACATTTAGCCTTAAGGAAACCCCACCCATTCTCGATTTTAATTTTTCAAGATTTTCAATGGGCTGGTAAATCAATATCAATGCTTGTTAAGGTTTGTAACTTTGCACATATATATTTGAAGATTTAAAAGAGAAGAAAAATAATTTAGAAAAAATTTTTGTTATTGTTTTGTTGTTGTTTTTTGTAATTAAAGAAAAGTCCTTATTTTTGATGGCGGGCATGATAACTCCTCACTGGAACATCGGAATCCGAATATCCAATATATATATATATGTCTGGCTCTCGTATGAACTAGGATTATTGACATCGCTCTAAAATTAACAAAATGGTGGACCTTTGAAAAAATATTTTTGGAAAATCGCCGATTTTTTTACCAAAAACCAAGTTAAAAAATTAGGAAGTTCTTCACCGATTGGCTTTATCCTAGTTCATACGAGAGCTATACACTCCCAGAGAAACGTTGCAAAATTTGGAACCGATTGGATTATTAGTTTTTGAGTTATCGTGTCCGCCATTCGCAAAAAAATGTTTATAGAAAAACGCGTTTAAAGTTTGAGAAGCCCTTCAGCCGTCACTTGATGCTGACACAATAAATCGGATATATCTTCAAGAGTTCTTGAGATTTTCACTTGAAATTTTGTAGAGACATTCTTTAATCAGTATAGATTCGAATTATATCAACAAAAATTTTGACCCCGAGAATGGGGGGGGGGGGTCCCCTTAATACGATCAAATGCATCATTTGCGTAAAAAATATGTACAAATTTACAAATGATCTGCAAAACGGCATTTGTGGAACAATCTTCAAGAGTTCTTGAGATTTTCACTTGAAATTTTGTAGAGACATTCTTTAATCAGTATAGATTCGAATTATATCAACAAAAATTTTGACCCCGAGAATGGGGGGGGGGTCCCCTTAATACGATCAAATGCATCATTTGCGTAAAAAATATGTACAAATTTACAAATGATCTGCAAAACGGCATTTGTGGAACAATCGAAATATTCACCGGAGACCCAATAATATATATATATTCTCGATGGATGTTTGGTATTCAAAATGGGATATGTGGGTTATGTTTTGGAATAGCCCCAATATAACGTACCCCAAATATTCGTTATTTTGGGTTTTTCTTTGTGTAACTTTCTTGAACCGAATTGTCTTCTCCATACATTCTACACAGATTGCGTCCATCGCATCCAATTTTGTGTAAGTGGACGTGCAGGCTGTTATGTGCTGTGAGAAACCGGCCAGTCTGATGATTTTCTTTTTGGTTTACCATTAAGATTTGGGTCTTTTCCCAGTCTCGCAGTTATCCTTCACATAACTGGGAGACATGCTACAATATCCTGTGTAACAGAAAAAGTCATATGGCACTAGCAACCAGATGGAGTGGACCCAGAGGGCTCAATTGACTCCTAATTGTCTGAAACGGATTTTGACCAAAGACACTTCTGTTCTGAACATGTTACAATTGATGCGTATGGCAGACTGAGGCAGCTTCGGCACTAATTGTTTAGAGCTCTATATGATATTTTGAAAGTGAGATAAGTCCATTTTAGGTTCTGATACAAATCTTGGTTTTCTAGAAAAGATTACAAAACAAAGCCATAAACATGTAACATCCATACTCCAACTTTTAAATACTTTTTTGCAAGAAGTTGTTAGTGTGTGAAACTTGGAAATTGGAAAATGTTAGCTGTTTCAATTACAATCAATTATTTAAACATCGTAGTATAATAAATTTTTAAATCGCATATTAATCTAATTTAAAATCCGAATTCATTTAGACTTTGCTTATTATAAGTTTGATTATGTGCGAAAATGGAACCCCGACAAAATTTTAAAATATTAAAAATAGTTTAGTTTTATATGATGCGTAGGTGTACGTTTTTGATCTAAACTTGGTGCATCATATTACGATCATCAAAAATTCTTCAATATCAGAGGTGGAATATATATCGCTCATTTGATGCAAGACGGGCATTAATCTTGGTTTCAAAATATTTAATTTTATGTTTTGATTTAATTCGAACTTACACTAATTCAAGAACGTCCCTATAACATTTCAAGTGAAAAATGTCAGCAACTCTTGAAGATATGGTCGATTTATTGCTGTTATATTACGTAACGGCAAGAGTGATTCTCAAACTTTAAACGCGTTTTTCTCGGAACAGTGTTTTAACGGCGGGCACGACAACTCAAAAATTAATAATCCAATCGATTTCAAATGTTGACACATTTCTCTGTGAGTGTATAGCTACCGTATGAACTAGGATCGGATGATCATGGTTTGTGGTCAAAAATAAACGATTTTCTAAAAAAATGCGAAAGTCCGAGCGAAGTATCTGAAAGTGTTTTATGCGAGTACCTGCCCATAGGCCTACCTCGCAGTGGCTGAGCCACAGGAGAGCATGCAGAAGGCATACTCTCCCCCTTGGTGAGGGGCGAAACCACAACCCCCGCGAATTTCCCCAGGGGGCCACACCAACTGTCAGGCTGGATCGACAGATCCAGGGGCACCTGAAACCCGCGGTACGGAAAACCTCCGCTCAGGCTCGAGACCGAAGCCTCTCCCAGTTCGACACAAGTCCGGGCTGGACCAGCCCGGCTGGTATTCCAAAACAAATTAACAACGGCAACGGCAGCCGCAAGTAACAAGGAAGACCTTGCCACAAGCAAGCGACGACGAACAAATGCACACAACACAAACAATTAACGTGCTGTCCTCACGGACTGCACAAAGGGCCCAAGGACCGCGGCAACGGACATCACAAGACAAACACTGAACGAAACTGCCCTCACGGGCAGCCTACACGACATCCACAACCGCAGAAGTGACTTCCGCGAAGTAGAAACACCGCGAACCTCCCACGATGCGGCACGACAACAGAGCACAGCAGCCACAGCTCTCCACCAACAACCGCACCAACGCCAACCGGCGCACCAACCCACCACCACCCGGTGCAACCGACCAAACCCAACTGCAAGGGGGCTATGCACGAGGACCACCTCCGCTAAGTACTGTCCTTCTCCTAAATGCTTCACGAGCAAAACTACTTAAACAACTAAAGGTCCGATCGTCTTCAAGCGCCCTACTGAAATCCCACCCCGCCCCTCCATTCGATATACCCATACTTGCTAAATCTCTAATGTCATCATAGTAACAGCATTCCGTCAGTATATGCTTCCAGTCCTCAGTCAATCCTGAAGGATTGTGCTGTACCGCCTACTCTCCCCATCCACCAAATCAGAAGGCCTGAACCAATCATCCTCATCCAACCGCAAATCACGCTTAACCTTGTACATAATAGCCCTACCGAGGAGTACGTCATTGACGCTGCTCATCCACTCGTTCAACAAGCTGACCTGGTCATCTATGGTCCGTGCCCTAAAGTCCACAAGTGGCAAAGCCAACTCCCTGACACAGTTCGCATAATGGTCCCAGTTCACATCTCGTTCCTTCCAACTCCTGAAACACTCAGTTCCCTGCGTACGTCCCCTCGGAGTGGCCAAAATCTTAATAAGGTTATGGTCACTCACACCCCAGTCTTCGCAAACACTCCAACTAAACTGGTAAGCTGTCATTGCTGCCCCATTTGCAGCCGTCACGTCTATGTCACTCACCCCGGAGGGACCATCAAAGGTATGCAGATCCGAGGGCTCATTTAAGATCTCGACGCCCCTCGCTAACGCCCATTCACTAAGCGCTTCTCCTCGGATGCGATTCCGATGACCAGATGTTGACCTGGTCATCTTTGAGAACCACAGCGAGGATGTTGCGTTCGCGTCTAGCCCTAGGATTAGCGGACAACTACTCTCGAGGAGTAGTACCGTATCCATATACGGTACGGTAATCCTAGTTCATACGAGAGCCAGCCATGTATTCTTTCTAAAAACGTTGGAATTTTCGGATTTCTCGGAATTATAATGCCCGCCATCAAAAGGATGGACTTTTTGGTCGAAGGCCAGTTAATGATGTTTTATATTAAGCTAATCCAAAAAGGCAGGTACTTAGTTTAACCTTATTTTTTGTCATTTTCATTACTCTTTCGATTTATAGCATGATAAATAAAGCATTTTAGATTTTATGCCTCAGTTGTGGATCCAAATTAAAAAATAATAATTTTCAGGCGTTCAGATTGTGAAAGTTTGTGTCATTCATTCTCTATTTAGGCAACATTTCAACTAATTTGGTCGTTATACGTAAATATATCTCAATTATTGTTAATAATTAGTATATTAAATTTATCTAAAATTCTCCGTCTATTTTAACAGAAAATTCAATCCGATGTAATTAACAACCATGTGATAATTACAAAATCATTACTTTGCAAAATGTATAAATAGCAAATTTTAATAACACAAATTTATTTTCGAAAATGTTGATACTATTTTTATTAGTTACCCTCCATTTAGCACAATTAAATTTGTTTAACGCCCAAACAAATTAGCTAATCAACTTTTAAAAAACATACACGTGCAGGCGCAAAGTTTTTCTTTCTGTTGAACCCCGATATTTATTTATTTGTTTGTTTTTGTTTTCAATTTTTTTTCACCTAAACGTTATGGGAATATTTCCAAAATATAAAAATAATTGGAATCTGTTTTAATTATCGGTTGTAGTACAATCGCCTATAATTTATATTTACCACGGGCGCCACAATTCGTAATTTCTGTTTTTCTTATCTCTTGTTGTTGTTGCTATAGAATAATTTATTTATGAACAATGCGAAATATTCCAGATTGAAAAAATATACTTTCTTTTTTGTGTGATTACTTACATTTGCTGATAAGCTGTAGGGTTTTTTCTACTGTACTTTGTATAAAAAGTCTGAAATGGATAAAAAAACAAGAAAAATTAAATAAAAAAATATTCATGTTTGTTCTATAAATAATATATTAACATGGGGGGAAATCATTAGGAGAATGTATGCAAATATATTTCAGATCTTTCTTTACTGCTAACTATACTGCTCAACATAAGATATGGGAATGCCTAAAAAATAATGTAATTTTAATTTTTCGCGATGGAAATAATATTTTATACATCAAATTTTAAGACCATCTATACTATAAATCTATAAATCTGAGATATGTATAAATCTGAACCATTTTAAATAACACACAACACAAGTTATTCTAGTCTCAAAAGAAGAAGAAGAAAGAAGCCACTATGACTGTCAATCGGACAGTCACAGTGGCTTCTCAGAACAAATTTAATGAATATTTTTATAATTTTATTCGTAGTTAATTTTCCATATTGTATAGTACATAACTTTGAAAAAAAAATAAGTAAAATTTTCTTACAAAAATGAGAAAGCAACATTTGTTCCCAGAAAATGTAAATATTTCATTCATATCACAATTATATTCCTACTTCGCTCTAATTGGGCTCATTTTTCCTCTCTCTCCCTCTCTTTCAAAAACAAATGGATTCCACCCAAGAAAAAACACCAACACCACCCATTGTTCGGCAATGTTTTGTTTTGTTATCTCTCCACTCACTCGATTGTGACTAGTATTACATTCCATTGATTCTTTATTTTATACACTGGTACCAACTTGGTATTGTGTTAAAAAAATTCGCATATGTATTTTCCAAATTATTTTGATATACATCCCAAATACAATATATCAAACAAGTGTTGATACGAGCAACAAGCTCGTGGATCGTTCAATGACGCAAGACAAGAACAAGTTAGGTAAATAAAAATAAACGAGACCTTAACCAAGAACAAATTATAAAACCAAAATAGAAAAATTAAAACGACAAAATCCTTTCTTTGCCATAGAAAACCGGCCACCACCAAACACACTACAAAGTAGTTTTTTTTTTCAATCTATCATAGAAGAAACCAGTATTAAAGTTCTATAAATTTCATTCATAAAATGCAGAAATCCGAACATTGGCAACACTTTATGAACACTATTCATATAATATTCAAATTATACTTTTTCTGTGTATTAACAATTAACAATGGTTTCCTTGCTTGTGTGACACAAAGTCAGGTTGCAAGTAAACGTCGTCTCGATCTGTATCAATTATTTGCCTTAACTGTTTAGAAAAAGTAATGTCGAAAGATCACACCTGACAATAAACCCCAAGCAAATAGTCACACTTTGAAGATGAATAGGATTATTAACAACAACTCTTGGATTTTCCGAGCCTCTGCTGAGACAAATTAAATGACTTAGGAACCAAGGTGAAAATCAAGATGATTTTTCGACAAAATTTCGGGTAATTTTAATGTGCAGTTTCAAGGATACAGTCAACAATGACAAGACTTTCTTAATGATCGGCTTGAATTGTTGTGTTAACTGAACTATACCCAGATAAAATGTTAATCAATATTTTTATAATTTCATTCATTGTTTATTTTTTCCTTATTATACATGTACCTCGCTTTGAAAAAAACAGGTAAAAATACTTAGAACCATGAAGAAGCCACAATTCAAAAAATGCAAACATTTATTCGTATTTCATTATTATTATTTTCTTATTTCATTCTACTTTAGCGCTATTTGCGCTCATAAAAATCGACGATTTCTCACTCTCTTGATTGGGACTAGTTTTGCATTCCATTGTTTCTTTATTTTAGACTCAGTAACACTGCATTGGTGTTACAGAATTCGCATATGTATTTTTCAAAATATTTCGATAAAAATCCCAGTTGTTCAAAAAATATCAATTGTCTGCTGATGTATAGTTATATAACTAGTTACTTGGAGATCTAGTTACTTTATACCCCAAAATGGGACACAAAATTGACTGTTGGATTTATTTGTCGATTGAAAAAGTTGTCTAGGTATATCATTCCAATTCAGTAGTTACTGGTAATGAAAAGGGTAATGAATCGAGTATGAATACAAAACAAAACAGAACAATTGTTTTGTCATTTTGTTTAGACTTTTTAGAAATTTTCGGAATTTTAAAAGCAAAAATCGGATAGAAATGTGTTTTCCGCAAAAATATAATTTCAATATTCAAATAAAATACAGATGATAATTCGGAGGTACGTTTTTTGTAACACAATGTAGACCAATGTAATCCTTCTACAGACTTCATTTCCTGATTTCAGAAGCCCCCGCAGATTGACAGATTCTTCAAACTAAATACATTCCTAAAGAAGTATTGACATGCCTTCTGTGAACATTTAATAGCGATACAGGAAGAGGTGTCGCTCCATAGAGGTCCTCAACGCATCACTAAATGCTCAGGGGTATACTGCCGATTTTCTATAGGTAAACTTTCTATAACAAAAAAACTTTATGTAGGACTTCTAACTTCAACTGTTTCTAAATCGTCTATTTCAGATAAATCTATTTAGCCAGGGAGTCATATTTGAAAAGCACTCGGCCGACAAAGAATCGTGTACTAGGGACTTTCAGATAGATCAAACAATATATAACAAATATTTTTGTATGAATAAATTGTTATTTTTCAAACTGTTATACATATAATTTTCTATACATAAGTAACTAGGCATTTGATTTATAGTTTGTATCTACCCAAGTAACTGACTATAAAACACTAGTTAAATATACAATATTTTTTTACGACCGAAATGACTGTATACTGGTAACGCAGGCAGGGGACAATTGACTTCCCCAATGACATACCCATGTTAAATTCACCAGTCTAGGGCATGAAGTGGTAACTAGTGGTAGTTACAGGTAATTAGTAAAACAACCAGTTCATAACCTGTTACTCGAACTACTGTAATTTTAAATTTGGGATTATCATTCCTACTAAAAACATACAATACTAACATATGCCCGCTACTTCGTTATCGAATGTGGGAAATATTTAAACATGAATTAAAATATTATTTTATTTTCACAGCAAACTGCATATGCCAGAAATACTAAACAACCCACACATTAATATCGACCATAAATTAAATTTGAGTTCCATTTAGTACAACATTTCACGATTCGAGCTCTAAAGGTTCACCCAAATCCAAACTTTACCAAATTTAGTTCCATTTAGCACACATTATTTCCATAAGCACCCTTCTCAACCATCCAACAAAACTTCCTGCATACCTCGATCCTACACCCCCACAATGATTCCCAATTCAAATTTCAGGATTCCACTTCTATTGATTCACCCACAATAAAAATTGTACCAAATTTTCTACACAGTACTAAGAATTTCCAAAACTTCCTACTTAACCCAAACCTACACCCCAACAGTGATTCTAAATACAAGTTTCAGGATTCCAACTCTATCGCTTCACCCACCATATAAATTGTACCAAATTTAGTACACATTAGTAAACATTTCTTAAACCTCCTACATATCTCAATTTTACACACCAACAGTGATCCTAAAACCAAGTTTCAGGATTCTAATTCTATCGGTTCACCCACTATTCAAATTATACCAAATTTAGTACTCAGTAGTACAAAATTCCAAAACTTCCTAAATACCCAAATCCTACACATCCTACATATCCTCAGTGATTCTAAATCTAAGTTTCAGGATCCCAATTCTATCGCTTCACCCACAATTTAAATTGTACCAAATTTAGTACACATTAGTACAAATTTCTAAAACCTTCTACATATCTCAATTTTACACACCAACA
Organism: Musca vetustissima; assembly: GCF_032173495.1. Taxonomy (NCBI): domain Eukaryota; kingdom Metazoa; phylum Arthropoda; class Insecta; order Diptera; family Muscidae; genus Musca; species Musca vetustissima. The sequence continues at coordinate 37,678 of NW_026874637.1, forward strand.
GTGATCCTAAATCCAAAATTTAGGATTCCAACACTATCGGTTCACCCACAATTCAAATTGTATCAAATTTAGTACACAGTTGTGCCAAGTTCCAAAACTTCCTAAATACCCCAATCCTACACATCCTACATCTCCACAGTGATCCTAAATCAAAACTTTAGAATTCCAACCCTCCCTATCGCCTCACCCTTCGTACATATCTAAATCTTACACCTACACAGTGATCCTGACTCCAAATTTCATGATTCTAGCTCTATTGGTTCACCTAAAATTCAAATTGTACCAAATCTAGTACCCATAAGGAATAATGTCGTAAACTGAATCATGCCCCCAATCCTACATCATGATCCTGACTCTAAATTTCATTGTTCCCGCTCTATCAGTTCATCCAAATCCAAATTGTACCAATTATAGTACGAATTAGTACTTTTCGTACACATAAGTAAAAATATTCCAAAATTACGTACATATCTCAATCATATACTCCGACGGTAATGTTAATTTAATAATTCGGGTTTCCAGCTCGATTTTTATCTCCATATTAAAATTGTACCAAATATAGTACTTTTCGTACACATGAGTACACGCTTTCAAAACCATCTCCTTAAATATCTCAACCCTAATACGTATTCAAAATTTCAAGTTTTAGCTCCTTCCATTCTCGTGCTATCAAAATGTACCAAATTTAGTACATTTTAGTACTTTTCGGATACTTATAGTTCGAATTCTTTGCTACATCTCTCTACACTCCATCAGTGACCCTCATATCAACATTAAGAGTTCTAGCTATACCGGTTCGCCAATACAAATGATACCACATTTAGTACTTTTTAGTACTTTTCGTACCATTCTAGTACGAACCTCCAAAAAACCAGCCTTATCTGACACCTTTGGACCAAGAGTGACCCTCACCTAAAATTTAAAGATTCTAGCTTCAGCAGTTTTATTATTATAAATTGGCCGACGTTTTGCAGTAGCCCCCATATTGGTACACCTGATTGTTCGGAATTTTGTTTGACATTAATTAGATATTTGGGATTCTCATTGGGTGTCAACATTTTCAGCAAAATATTATCAACATTTTTCCTCGTTTAGAACAGACACCAATCTTTGGCAATATGGGGATTTCGGAATGTGCCAGGTCCAGTCCAATTTTCCAATCCCATTATGTCAGTTACACATTCCAATTCTCATGACCTTTGTACAATATTTGGTACCATACGTCATATAGTACTTTCTTGTCTAATTTTCTAAATGTCGGAATTATTACATTCCTATTCAGAGATTACATTTTGCACACATACAAATACTCTTTCGAAATGGATTTTATTTTCTTAATCGATTTATTTTTTGCATTATTCTCTTACGCCTATTTCTTGCACCCTACATTTGCAATTGCAACACACACATACATGTGTGTTAAAGTTGCAGCAATAGCAGAAGGCTGCAACATTGCCCCACAATGGTGTCTTCATATGAATTGAACGGCGTTGCATGCAACCGACGGGACGGAACGATCGTCTGTAAAGGCCATCATTCATGGATGTTGACTGCCTGGCTGGCGGATTGACTAGCTGCCTGCCTGATTATTGGGCTAGTAGTGATGACTTCCATAATGATGAGATGATGTTGATGTTGCTCGCTGATGATGTTAATAATGATTGTGATTATTGTCGAATAGATTCGCATTTGTGCTGGGGCTAAGTTGATTTCAACGGCGTTGTTGACAAAGCGTTTTTGGTGGAAGTGAGGCCACAAGTTGCCATTTTTCATCTTCTTAATGTGCATTTGATGAAAACCATGAACAGAAAACAACAACAACAGCAGCAGCACCATCAACGACTGCGACAGCGGTCACAGTGGAATTTAAGGAAAACAACAACTAGAAGTCAATTGTCTCCCAAATGAAGATGGAAGCCATTGCTTTGCATGGTGAATGTGAGGGAGGCTCGAGAGGATGGCGTATCCAGTAAAAACCAAATGTGATTGAAGATAATTTAAAAAATAGAGATGAAGAAGCATTGTTAATTTACATGTTATTGTTGTAAAATTAATTGTCTATCACTCCAATTCTATGCCAGACTTAATTAGTTTGAGTTTTTTGTGCTCGGAAAATATGTTAAGATAAATATTAATTTTTATATATGAAGAACTATTTCTGACAGACATATGTATGTATTTAAATTATATGATTTTACCTAACATCAAGAAATAATTGTCTTTGGTCCTTAACATTTTTTTAAATTTCAAAGGTTTACATGAACCCAAGTCTATGTCACTGGAGTCCGCATAAAAACATCGACCTATTTATATAAGCGACTATTTAGATATTTAAGCCTCTATATTTTATAAAAAGGTCAATCTCATCCGGTACGCTACATCGACCTGGAAATGGTCTTTCGAAAAACTTCCGACTCCTAAACAAAATATTTTATTAAACTTTGCCATTCCGACATTTTCCAAACATCAATATATTGCTTACATGTGTTGCATGAAAATTGTCCATCCAATGATGCCAAATGAATATAATTCGATTTTCGAAATGACTTTTAATTGATTTCAATTGAATTACAGTTGAGAAATGTGAAATATGCGACAACTGTGTAGACATCTGTCCGATATACTTCCGCTGAGAAAATTAATAGCCTGCTTGCTTTTGGCAGCAGATGAACGGTGAATATTTCATTTCTTGCAACTTTGTTGCAGTCACAAAAACAATTTTAAATTGAAAATGAATTATGAGAATGCACAGAAATAGAACTTTTATGGGTTAAGTTTAATGCATAATAAGGGGATTTGGGATTATACCATCAGCCTTAAGTCGATATACTTTGATTTGGATATGAAGCCTATGGATTCAATATTTCAAAAGGTCAAGAAATTTAAAAAAAATAGTCATATGTATATGAAGCGATTTTTGTATTTGTTCCAAACATATACCAAACCTTGGACGTGCTCAAGGCTGGAACCTTCATCTGATATGAATATTCGATTTTATTCAATTTTTTGTTAGCCATATGCTAAGTAACGCATGAATTTCCGTCCTATCCGACATAACTCTCAAATATTTTAGGGATTTTAATTGAGGAGGGATTTGAACCAATCAGTTACATTCGACGTTATAATTTTTTTTCGAGAACGAACCCAAGCCAAGGTTACATGAAACCTCGCAATCGCCTCGCTGATCGACCATTGTTAAAAATGCCATACTTATTCGTTTTCCCAGTCCTCTTTACCGTGTAGAACTTCGTGATGGGCCATAAATGTTGTCTCTGGAGTGACCAGAACCTACAGACGAAATTGGTCGCTCCTGACACACATCGCTAGTTCGACCAAGTTAATCATGATATGATATCAGGTTAATATAAGGGTTGCATAGGTGTCAGTCTTTCTTTAATAGAACCATAGGCTTTAACCGTAGGGTATTAATCCAAAAAAAAATTTAGAATTTTTTGTTGTAACATTGGCATGTATAATATGGCATGTATGAAAAAAAAAATGTAAGACGTCATTACGTTCGACCGTGCATTATTTTTTATAACCTCCACTTATTAGTGTACGTTCGAAATTTCGGTCAAGACATTTTATATGGGGACTATGTAATTGCATTGTGTAAAATGAATAAAAATTCATCAGGAACCCAATATAGTCACTTGGAAAAGAACATTTGTTTAAAAACTTATTACTGTTGGAAATTGGACAGAACCTTTAAGTGGGCGCCATATCAATTCTTGTAGCAATTTAGACTATTCTTAGCAAAAATGCGTTTTACCCTCCAATATTCCGTAATACAAATGACAGACATTATAACGGGAATATGTAGTTAAACCCTTAAAAATACTGACAATGGCTTGCTACCCTTAATGATTTTGCGAAATCATAGACCTTTATTGATCATCTTCTGATCATACAAAATTACAGCCAACATTACAGGTATGAAAATGCGGCGAAATCCACATGGATTTCTCCCGATCAAACAACTAGAAATCAAATGTTTTGGTAGGCAGAAGAATTCATCCAGTTGAAGTCCAACAACAACTTATGTATTATTTTTTAAAATTACTCACATTGTCACTATTAGGAACTTACATTCACTTCTGAACGTTATAAATTAGCACCCAAGGTTCGCACTCGTCTTAATGTTGCAGCGATCTAACACAACACGGAAATCGACGTCGACTAGCTGAAAACACAACAGATAGCGGAAGCCTACTCCGCTGAAGTTACCAACCTGCTTGACGAAGGCAGGCAAATAATCGTCCACTCCCTACAGACTGTAGCAAAAGCAACACTTGAGTACCAAAGACCACCATCAAGAACACCATGGTACGATCAGGAGTGTCGTAATGTAACTGATGTGAAAAACGAAGCGTATAGGCCTGCCCTGCATACAGTAGCAAAAAAAGAAGAAAGAACAAGAAACATTAGAGCGTAAGTAATCGACATCCCTGCAAAATTAATACGGCTTTGCAGGATAACTTTAACTGGCTCAAGGTTAGCAATTAAAATCGGAAAGGACCTTTCGGAGCCCTTCATTACCGAACGAGGATTCAGACAAGATGACAGTTTGACGTGTGACCTTTTTATCATCCTGCTGGAAAAGGTCATACGAGATGCAAATGTGAACAAAAATGCAACTCTGTACACCATACAATCCATGTTACACCCCTCGCCGATAACATCTACATAATAGGTCGAAAATTGTGAGCGGTAACAGCCACCTTTTTGAAGAAATTGAGAAAGAGCCTGCCAAAGTGGGCCTGACAGTAAATGGCGCGAAGACCAAGCTGATGATATAAACACGCAAGAAGTTCAGACTCGGACCTGAGAACTACAGCTTCGACGTAATTGAAGATTTTATATACCTTGGTACCGTCATAATTAAAACTAATGACATCAGTTTTTAAATCCGGAAAAGGATATTGTTGGCCAACATATGTTACTATGATCGAGTAAGCAGTTTAGAAACAAGGCCACCTCCCGTCAGACCAAACTCATACTCTACAAGACGCTGATACTACCCGTGATGTTATGTTGATCTGAAGCATGAGTACTTTCGCAAGCAGATGAGTCAGCTCTTGGAGTGTTTGAGGGAAAAATTCTCCGAATGATCTATGGGCTGATCTGCGTTGACGGTGAATATCGCCGTCGAATGAACCATGACCTATACCATATATTCTCGGACATTAACATAGTCAGACGGATCGAGCTGCAGCGCCTACATTGGCTAGGCCATTTTGTGAGAATGGATAAAGATGCCCCAGCTCGCAAGGCATATAAAAGCGAGTCAAGTGGTGGTTTACGCAGAAGTTGAAAGCCACGAATCCGATGGAAAAATAAGTGGAATAGAACATTTCGGAACATGGTCCTTTAAATTGGAAGAGCTATGCACAAGACCGACGCGCCTGGAAACCCTTACCATCCATAAATCGCATTACCTCTGAGTAAGTATGAATAAATCATAGTTGGATATAGGGGGATTCCCTCGGTGTGATGAACTGCGGGTTCAAATGAAACTTCCTTATGCTCAATTTATATTTACATCTAGTATCCTCTATTAAATTCATGCATCTTTTCAACGTTTCTATCATGTATTATATATATAATATCTTGTTATTCGGAAATTCGGTTATCTATGCAAATTCATGTCAAGTGGGCAAACTCCATTTTAGACTCCTCGACTCAAAACACAGTAACACAAATAAATGATTCCCTCTATTTCAGTGTCCAAAGTATGCACAATATTTCGAATTTTTATTCAGAAGCAGTGAGAGTTTCCAACGGCAGCAGTAGTTCAAAATACAAATTCGATTGGCCCATTGCATGAATCCTACAGAAATTGTACCCATGTTCTTGAATCATATGTTTCCTTTCTTTTTTTCCAATGATGATTGAAATGGGATAGACTGGAATATATGTGCAGTCGAACATTTAATAGTTATTCTTAAATATCATGTCCGAAATATTTGCAGGGATGCATCAAATCTTAAACAAACTTTCTCAAAATCGTGTATGGTGGTTGTTTGCTTAAATTATGAAAGTCGGGAATACTTGATATCTAAGACAACTATTTAAACAAAGGATAAATTTCATTTCGAGCAAGGGATGATTTGCTAGGATAGTCAAATAAATGAACAATGGATTGATTAACCATGAAAACATTATGTATCACCATTATCATCATCCTCATCATCGCACATTGTGCAAAAAGCCTTGGTGACATAAAAATCACACAGACATTTAAAGGAACATTTAGAAAAAAAGGATATTGAAATCGAATTTAAGGAATTCATAACAGAGAGACACTACCACCACCAAATAATATCACAGAGCAGCAAAGAAGAGGAATACAAAATAGATTCGAATGATTAATGCGTTTAAGGTGCATCAGCAGCAGTAAATCCAAAACAATTTAGCATTGTAAGCGATGCTATATACACAAACACATATGTATGTTTGTATGTAGCTACAGAAACACGCCGTAGACATGTATAGACAAATAGTGTTTCCCTCCTTCATCCATATTCGTTGTCCAAACGTCCAAAAAGAATGATTGATTAAAGTTTGTGGACGCAAAGCCAAAGTCTATTTGTTGACTCAACTGAAAACTGTCACACAATCGACAACGATTGAATGAATCGTTCTTTATTGAACTAAGTGTTATAGTTAAAGATTTAATATAAGATGAATTAAAAAATAAAGGGTCGGCTCAATCTGTTATGACTTAGTGAATTACTTACAAATTACAATGCTGCTAAAAATTGGTATTTTTTGGAAGGCAATAAGATAACATGACTTTTAATTTTTTATTGGCGTTTTCGGAGTTCTAACGATTTTTTTCATTATATGAGGCTGTTTTAAAAATGCTAATAATGTAGACAATCCTTTGATAATAATCCCATAAAATTAGGTTCTGTCAAAGCATGAATCTGTATGAAAAGTTTCTGCCAAAAAACGTGGTTTTTGCAGAATGCGGCTAAAAGTTCGCCTAGTTATATAAATATTTGACTTATTGCTTCAAACATTTCCTACAGCTGTGGGTGTCTTGTCATCAGTCAAAAGTAGAGTTCTTCTATCTAGTTCAGTTGGTTGATTGCTCTTTTTAGTTCAGCTCTTTTGACTGAACTAGTTCGGTCTTCTAGTTCAGTTTCAGTCGTCGTTTTACTTCAGGCATTCTTTTAATAGTGCATCGCTCTCCGAATCGTTGTTAGTTGATAGTTGAATTCTTGTAAAATACATTTTGGACCTATATGGCGAGGATATTAAAATGAAAAAAATAAGAACAGTCTATGTACCTATAAGGTGTGAACTTTTAAATAAATGTTTCAAAAGATTTGAAGAACTTATAGGGCGTGGAATAAAAAAAGGTTCCAAAGAATATGTGGACCTATAAGGCGTAAATTTTTAAAAAAAGTTTTAGAATAATTGAAAAATTACTTGCCAACGTATATATTTTTAATAGTGTTTACTAAATGGGAGCGCTGTAATATCACATGCAAAATAAAATTCGATCGGTGTCGCTTCCATTTAGACCAAATCGAACTAAGTAAGTAAAACGCTCACATCTGAACTAAAAGGAACGATAGTTCCAGTTCGTTCTTTTAATGAACAAAAAGAACGAATTTGTAAGACCTAGTTCAATCGGCCTTTTAAGTGAATCGTTCATTTGAACTAGTTAGTTCGTGAACTATACAACTCTAGTCAAAAGCGATAATCCAAGGTTGCAATAAAACGTAGCCCTCTCTAAACCAACTTCAAATCTGGGAAGGCAAGGATTGGAGAAGAGGAAACCACAAAAAGTAGCGTGGAGAAATATTCAAAATTTAGATAGCCGAGAGAATATGACCGTCAACCAAGAGCATCGCACACTGAAGGCGGGAGACGGTCACAAGCGATGTTATGTCGTCGTCTAAATCGGTTCAGATTTATATATAGATCCCATATTGTTTTCTTTGTTTACACCTAATTTTGAATTACGTTTCGATTATATTCTAGATTCTAGTCGCCAACAAAAATTATGACGAAGAAATCTTGGACATCGTCGTCGTCACACTTTGTTACGTAATACCAAAAATGTTTAAATAGTTATCGATAAAGTTCGACGGTTTGTGTCGACGACGACATACGGAATAGGAGTGAATATTCACATGTAATAATTGGTAGTGGTTGGCATAATAATGCGTGGGAACACTGATTTGTTGCAATTTTATAGGTAACGTATTTGTAAAACACTCTAGGAGTCGATTTTCGCAATCCTCCTTAGATACCAATTTTTTATAATTAAAGAAATTTTGCAATGGAAGAAAAAGATGATAATCGCTTGGTGCCAAGTCCGGACTTTATGGCGGATGTATAAAAACTTCCCAACCAAGCTCCCGAAGTTTCTGGCGAGTCACTGTCGATGTGGGTGGTCTAGCGTTGTCCTGGTGGAACACGACAATTGTAAATGCTTTAAAACAGTTTTATGGTAGATTTTTATATTTTTTTAGTCATTTCACCGTTTTTATTGACATTTTCGACGACATCAAAAATTCCTGAACGGAATCTACGAAACCAAAATTGCACATAATTAGCTGTTACAGTATCCATCGGAACCATAAACACCATTCACAATTTTAGCCGCTTGGCTTGCATTTTCGGAATTGTCAAAGAATAACTGTAAAATGTTCCGAAATTTCTCTTTGTTCACTTCCATTTTAAACCCCCTGTAAAGAAAAATCCGGAAAATATTTTTTTACTGTGAAATGTCACCCTTCCAACGAGCATAAATCTTAAATTGTTTGATCAATCCTTTCAAACTGGGAACTTTTTCCCATGATTTGTCGAAAACCCTTTTCCACAACGATTGAGACAACTCCGAACGCTTCAAAAGCATAATCTGTCGACGAAAATTATAGACCACGCATTTTTTCTGAATTGGATGAGAATTTAGAGCTGTGCGGCGATTGACTCATCAATTCCACGTTTTGGCCTGTCAAAAAAGTGCTGGTTAGTCTTATTTTGTTCGGTTTTCAATTTTTCCCGAAGACTTCAGACAGAAAAATTGAATCAGAATTGACCGTTCTATTTATTTACCGAAGAAAAATTCGACAATATGTCAAATACCCTCAGCCTATAGTTTGCGTATGTCTTCGGAAATACACACAGGTTTTATTATTCGTTTTATATAAGGTATATAGTTTTATAAAAGAGATTTCGGACAATCCTTTCGCTGATATTGGATTTATAAATATATAATAATCCATCTTCAGATTTGATCTGGATAATAGATTGTGCAGAGTTTTGTTCAAATCGGGCATACCATTCGCCTGATATTGGATTGAAAAATGTAGAAAATGTTGAACATTTGTGGGGGAGGTAGCAGAAAGGAGTGGACAAATCGGATTTTCCATTGGCATGATATTGTAAAATTAATGTTTTGCACAATTTTGACCATTTGTGGGGGAGGTACAACAACAACCATTCATTGTTCGGATGTATACTGTTTTGAAGAAATATTACGATGTGCAAAGCTTAGATTAAAACGGTTATTCCCTTTGAGAGCTATCGTGCACACAAGCCGGCCTTTCAAGAAGAAGAAAAAACAACAACCATTCATTTATTGTTAGCGTTACTGTTTCGCATATGTATTTTCCAAATTATTTCGATATTCCGACATTTGTAAATCGGATCCAAATTTGCAAATTGTGGACAGATTTGGTCTAAACAAGCATAGGGTCTAAAACCAATATTTCGATGAGGCACATTTGACTGTATGTAGATACAATGGGCTAGTTCATGATTTAGTTTTGCGGGTCATTTTACTGTAAATAGATACAAGGGCTAGTGCATAATTTAGTTTTGGGGATCATAATTATTTCAGCTGTGTATATCGAACACTAAACGAGTTCAATTCCGACCAATAGCACATGACATACATAATTATGTTTATATATTTGTTGTAATTTATTAGAAAATGTTTATTAGTTGTTTTTTCAACTTCTATTTGGATAATTTAATGGCAATAGAAGGCGGTTGTGTTAGGTATTTCGATGCAGGACTGGCAGTATCGATGTCAACCTCAAACTTCAATATACAACTAAAGTATATCGATTTTTTTTTAAATTCCCAATCGACAACCCTAATCAAGTTTAGCTAAATCTTATTTATATTTATTTATATTTGTATGTTTGCATGCCTTGTCGACTGAGTTTATTTATTCGCTCATCACATTTGAATTGTTAATATCGTCATTATCCGCCTAACAACAAACAATGGCAGACTCAGTCGATAACACATTTTTAATCATCGGTAGCTGAAATATTGTTATTCAACAAAATTTATGGCTAAAAGTCGACCAATGCAGAAATAGAAACAACAACAATTAACTGCTTACCAAGCATGTCTAATATAAACTAATAATAATAACAACAACAACAAAACAAAGTAAACTCGTGGGAAAATATATTTTTGCTATTAATAATTTCAAACAAAGTCTATTCGAGTCTAGTCTTTTCTTCGCCAGGTTATCTTAGTGAACGCCTTTGTCTATGACGACTGACAGTGGTATATTTTATTCAAATGTGCTACATATGTATATCTGTTGGTATATTTGTGGATTTTGATTTTTAAAGCAGGTTTCATTTCAATGAGAGTATTTGCATAGTACATATTCTCAACTAACAGATGTTATTGCACTCTAAATCAATAATATATAAATGAGTTTCATATCTGCCCAAGCTTTATAATAACTAATTATTTGATTGAATCGAAATTCAAAATGTCTAAACATTTAAACGGGACCGACCATGCGATACCCTTCATCACTTTGGATACCTATAAATACATATAAAAATTCGGATATTATATGAATTGTGTTCAGAAAGTTTTGTCAATGTCCGGATTTCCGAATTTTATGAATGCAATTCATAAAACATTGAATACTGATTTCTTGTCAGAGAGATCGAAAAAAAACTTTTAGGAGGTGATAAAGGGTTTACTATGGCACAGAAAATATTTGCCATTTTCATTTATATCGAAATAATTTGCAAAATACATGTGCGAATTATATAACATCAACGCATAGGTCGGTAACAAAAAAATTGAATGCAAAACTCTTTACAATCGAGTGAGTGGTGAGACCGTGGTTGTTAGCAAGAGTAACAGTTGTCAAACAAACGGTTACAAAACTAACAAACACCAAGTGAGAGGGGAAAGACGGTAGACGATACCAAAACAAAACACTGCCGAACTTAAGTGATGGTGGTGTTTTTTTATTTTTTTCTTTGGAGGAATAAATTTGTTTTCCTCCAAAGGGAGAGAGATTGGAAAAAATGAGCGCAAATTGTGTTAAAGTAGATCAAAGTAGGAAAATAATATTGATATTAACCAGTAAAAAAGTGTCAGTCGGCGTTGCCGACGACAGATATATACCCTCACCCTATGGTTTGCGTAGAAGGTCTTCGGTGTTGTTTCAGATTTAATGTTGATCAGATTTAATGTTGATCAATACGGCTATTCAAATAAAATTTACAAGATTGTACAATATCGACCCTTTTTGGGGAGGTACCAGAGGAGAGTGCAAACGGGTCCCAACTTCGGACTTGATCTAGGCTTCGTAAATATAATAGATTGTGGTAAGTTTGGTTCAAATCACACATTTTATTCGCCTGATATTGGGTATATAAAGATACTAAGTTTGGTTCAAATAGGATAGTTCGTTCTCATGATATAATAAAATTGTTTTTTTGAACAAGTTTGACCATTTTGTGTGGGAGGTACCAGAAGGAGTCGACCGATATTACCCATCTTCGAACTTGAACTAAGTTTGGAAAAAATAATATTAAGTGCAAAGTTTGAATGAAATCAATTATTCCCCTCGAGAGTTATCTATTCGACAGACGACTGCACTGATAGATTTCTTGTAAAGTATCGATGAAACAATTTCAGATTTATGATCGTTGGAAGGGTGACATTTCGCAGTAAAAAAAATTAATTTTGCAGTAAATTAATTTTTTGTTTGGTGCTAAAAATGGAAGTGAACAAAGAGAAAATTCGGTACATTTTACAGTTTTTCTTTGACAAAGACGAAAATGCAATTCAAGAGGCCAATATTTTGAATGGTGTTTATGGTTCCGACCGATACTGTAACAGCCAATTATGTGCAATTTTGGTTTCGTAGATTCCGTTCAGGAATATTTGATGTTAAAGATGCCCCTCGCACAGATAGGCCGGTCGTCAAAAATGTCGATAAAATCAGAGAAATGATCGAAGTTGACCGGCATGTAGTCGGCATGCAGTCCTAACATCGCCCAGGAGCTAAAAATGGACCATAAAACAGTTTTAAACCATGTACAATTGACCAGAAATGGCCAACAGAAGAGGTGTCGTGTTCCACCAGGACAACGCTAGGCCACATACAGAAACTTCGGGAGCTCGGTTGGGAACTTTTAATACATCCGCCATACTGTCCGGACTTGGCACCAAGCGATTATCATATTTTTGTTGCATTGCAAAATTTTTATGAATGATAAAAATTTGGAATCTAGGAAGGATTGTGAAAATCGACTACTTGAGTTTTTTTTTGCAAATAGAGAGGCGGACTTCTATGAGAGAGGCATTATGAAGTTACCTTTAAAATGGCAACATATATACAATAAAACGATGCAAATCGGACATTCCGAAGCATGTTAAATAAAGTCCTATAGTTCATATAAAAATAATGGATTTCTTTTTCCCCAACCTAACAATCATTAATTCTTTTTTGTATGTCTTTTTCATTTATAGGAAGATTTGACAATGAGAATACAAAATATCGAATAATGGATACCAAAATTTAATATGCGCCAATTTGTAAATCGACTGCGAATTGCCTAAAACGGGTTTGGTCCGACGACACTTTAGGTCCAAAACCATAATATAAAGAACCATAAATCTGAGGGTATTACAATTTCTTGCACGGCTAATGTGGTTTGTTAATGCTAATTATGGGGAAGGATATTCAAACATACCTATTTATGCTACCCTAAGGAGTGCGACAATTGCCTTATGACTCAATTGCCCCTGTTTGATCCGATAGCCTTGAGGAAGTGATTCACACAATCAGTCATGTTGGAAGAGAGTCTTCGATCATTTATTTAAACAATGTTTGTGAAACTCAACGTGTTGGAGCTTTTTAAATCTTTTCCAACTATGAACTTCAATTTTAAAGATTAATTCTATTTAAAATATGAACTATATTTACAATACTATTCCGAGTGATTCACTTCACCTATTATGCTGAGTATGACAAAATCTCTTTTCTAGAAAATCATAAGAAGAAACGCATAAAAATTTGAAATTGGAATAAACTTTTTTGCCACTCTGTGTAAACACAACTACAGACAAATTAAATGCGACGACAACGACGACAATATTCGACATGGATATGAGTCCAGACATAAATGCAAACCTAAGAAGAAAATAAATTCAAAATGCAAGTGGCGGATGGAAGAGAATCCACTTAGCCAGGCAGGCAGACAGACAGAGATACACACAGATGTCCATCTGTTTGTGTAAGATGGAGAGCCGCCATCGTCGTCTGTATCTCAGATGCAGCAGCCATGAACAGCAACAGCAGCAAACTGCATCCAAAATAAAGACCACAAAACGGAGTACATGACAAACAGAAAGTAGCACAAAATAAAGGAGCCAGCAAATGTGAATCCGAAGACGAAATCGACACCGACACCAACAGAGTCAACTCGAAACTCCGCCAACAGCAGAAACTCCAACAACAACAACCTACTACTGGAAATCAATGAACCAACAATGGTTTGTCTGCTTGGTGCATTGGATCCAAACGAACCAAGCAACCAACAACACCATCATCATTGTGTTACGACGAAGTACGAGTAAGTCTACCCCTGCAGATGTTGCTGCACAGCAACAGTAGCACCATGGCTTCGACATACATCCAGCAAAACTTTTGCTCTTCGGTTGTGTACAAGTGATGAATGCAATTGGCAAAAACTGTTGTAGCTTGTTGCAACACCATCGAGACGCGATTCTGCAAATGCTGAACGCCTAGTAAGCATGAGGCATAAAACACCTGGAATGGGACAGGAATCGGTGGTCTGTGCAACATGCTGCCATCATCGCTGCCTAGTGAAGATGCTGAAGGTGAAGCAGAAGAAAGAGACGATGGGATACCACAACTGGGATACCGTACATAAATGCCTGGATAGATGCGTTATATCGTCAACTTCACTGACTGGTTGGCTTTTTTTCCCCCACTTTATTCATTTTCGGGATACTTGCTATTGTGGAAGTAAGATGCATGTTGCATGCAACATATGTGGATGAGTTTCTTTTTTGCAACCAACAAACAAGAAACAGCTGCATGTTTGGGTGCTCACAACGGCTAATTTTCTCTCTTTTGAGACTGTAATTGAGAGAAAGAGACGTTGTTGGTTGTGGTTCGTATTCCTAATTTTTTTGATATTAATTCCATTGCTGTTGTTTGTTGTCTTGTCTGCTTATCCAAAACAGTTATTATCCCCACTGAGAAGTGATTAAAATATTAAAGCATCTCTATACAGAGCTGGGAGTTTGTCAGTGTTTGGGTTTGTAACCAGTTTAGAAGGCGTGATTTTTTTAAGAATATTTGTTGGGGTCCTTGAAGGCGTGCATTTTTTTAAAAGGTTGTTTTTGGAGTCCTTAAAGGCGTGGATTTTGGGGCAAAAGGCGTGGTTTTTTTCACAGAATTTTTTTAGAGTCCTTGAAAAGCGTGGCTTTTTTCGGATTTTTTTTTTGAATCCTTGTAGGCGTGGTCTTTTTACAGAATATTTTTTGGGGTCCTTATAAGGCATGGTTTTTTAAGAGTATTTTTTGGGGTCCTCAGAAGCGTGGATTTTTAAAATGTAATTTTTTAAGTCCTTAAAAGGCGTGGATTTTTTAGATATAATTTTTTGAAGTCCTTAAAAGGCGTGGATTTTTAAAATGTTATTTTTTGTCCTTAAAAGGCGTCGATTTTTAAAATGTAATTTTTTGAAGTCCTTAAAAGGCATGGATTTTTAAAATGTTATTTTTTGTCCTTAAAAGGCGTCGATTTTTAAAATGTAATTTTTTGAAGTCCTTAAAAGGCGTGGATTTTTTAAATATAATTTGTTGGAGGTCCTTAAAATGCGTGGATTTTTTAAAGTCCTTAAAAGGCGTGGATTTTTTAAATATAATTTTTTGAAGTCCTCAAAAGGCGTGGATTTTTGCGGACCGTGTAGTACTTCGCTGTTATGGCACCATTATTTTTACAGGATGAATTTTGTTGTTGGCCTGCTGAAAATGTCTTATCGTCGATGGGAGGAGAAGTGAATTCGTATAGAACGATCAGCTACTGCAGTTATCCTTCCCAGGCTTCACTGGCGGGACCACACTGTCTACTTTCTAAACCTCAGCAAAAATGTGGGTGGTTAACGATAAGTTGAGGACTGATGTTATATACTCGATTCCCTGACCATTTAGCTGATTAACCCTTACACACATATTCCGTTCGGACCGAACCCCTTGGATGACTTAGAATGGCATCTGATGGCATCTGCCTCTTTTGTTAATTGCGGGGGTACAACCTCTGTGTTTATATAACACTTTACTACAATTAAGTCTTTAACGTGAACATCTTTCTTCCGCCATTTTTCCAGGATTCAAACAATGTTAAAAACACTTCGTGCAATAAACCAATGGAGACTGCAAACATTTATGCCCAATATCCCTATTGTTCCTTTAATATTTCCCCCCTTCACCCGCCTGCAGTGCCATCTACTTAAACTCTGCACACAAGTTTTGAAAACATTTGTTCAAAACAAAATATTTGACATTACCGCCCAGCATTCTCATCCTGGCTTATCATCGAAAATTATCGTGTCTGTTGTGTTAATTTGCTGGATTTCATTCAGAGATTTATCGCCAACTAATCTCTTATCAATTTAAAAGTGACGACGACGACGGCGACCAAATCTAATAAAATGACTCATGTCAAAAATATTCCAAATTCCAAGGAAACATTATGTTGAGGTTAGTTGTCTGCAGCCAGGCGCACACACATACACATAGTAATCATTTGCAGAAATAAAAACAACAAGGAAGATGAAAACAAAATGTCCACATAGGAATAAAAGTTGTGTGGATGTAGGGTAGAAGGAAGACATTTAAATGGAACACTAGGTAACAGAAATTTACGTATAATGAAAATTATTTACAGGCGAAATCGCTTAATACGACGTACCAGAGACTGTCAAAATAGGTAGCTATAGTCTATGTATCAAATAAAGGAGAGGACGTTCTGATTTTGTGGAAAATCTCTCTACTATCATTAGATATAGCAACGATACATTGATAACCCTACTTTCTACAATTTTAATCCTCTTGAAGGCTTAAAGAAGATCGACAGAACGGCTGTCACATTTAACGACGTAACTTTGACAGACCCGAAGAAGGGAGCATGTTATTTTAATCGACAGTTTATAGAGCAGCCCGAGAGTGACAGGGCGAAGAGGAGGGACCTTTCAACCGAGATGGGACCATCGCATTTTAGGAAGGAAGACGTCATCCAAAAGGTCAGGCCCGAACTGAAAGTCTATGGTAATGCTTAAGCAACTGGATGAGACTGGGCGTCTAGTATTTAACATAGTTCGAGAAGTGTGAAAAGTAGACAAACAGGTTCCCGGCTAACATCAACATCGATTTCGGAAAATGAAAAATAACACATCTTCTAAGTAGAGTACTGAACCAGATCAGGACGTGCGGTAGAGCATTTACTTATCAAAAGTCATAAAACAGATAACCCCGACAATCTTTTCTGAACAATCTTTCCTGAAATTCGTGGATTTTGCAATAATAATTTTTTGCGGCCATTAAACCCTGAAAGTCGTGGATTCTTTAAATAATATTTGTTTAGGTCCTTGAAAGGTGTCGATTTTTTAATTAATAATTTTGGGGTCATTGAAGGCGTAACTTTTATAAAAAGACGTAGATTTTTTAAATTTTAATTTTTTTAGGGTCCTTAAAGATGTTTATTTTTTAAAGAATATTTTTGGGGTCCCTAAAAGGCGGGGATTTTTTTAAATAATAATTTTTTAGGGTCCTTAGAAGACGTGGATATTTTAAAGAATATTTTTGGGGTCCTTAGAAGGCGTGGATTTTTTAAATAATACATTTTTTGGAGTCCTAAAAAAAGCGAGGATTTTTTAAATATAAAATTTTTTGGGGATCCTTGAAAGGCGTGGGTTTTTAAATAAGAATTTTTTGGGTCTTCAAAGGCGTGGATTTTTAATAGTATTTTTTAGAGACCTTGAACGGAGTGGATTTTTAATAGTATTTTATAGAGACCTTGAACGGTGTGCATTTTTTAAAAATGTTTGGGTCCTTCAAAGGCGTTGATTCTTTTAAATAATTTTTTCAAAAGCCGTGCATTTTTAAATAATCTTTGCCGAATCCTAATTCCTTGGCAAAATTGTTCTTTTTAACCATTCACATGAGGAGGCGAAGATCTTACACACAATACTGATACAAAATCATCCATGCCACTATCTCATGAATATGATTCGCTCACCTATCCACGTCAAAAAAAGATTTTCATGATCTAGAAAGAGGTTCAACAAACTCCTGGATCAACAGGCCTCAGTCACCCAGAATATACCTTGTCAATGCAGTGCTTGGAGTTCATCCGCTTACCATAACAGCAAAGGAACGATAAGATCTGGTTATTGCAACTACACATTTCATATTGGGGTACCGAATTAAAACTAAACCAAGTGAGAATCAGAAATAATGGTACAATTATAAAAGGTAATAGCAAAACCCAAATTATGTTTCTAAAAATCACCCAACAGAAATTGTTCTTTATTAAATGTTCTCCCATATTCAATTTACTCAATCTGTCTGCTGGGAAAGTTTGAGGATGCAAATCTTTCTGTAATAAAATTTTCTCTGAAGAATTTATCTAGAAAAACATCAAGGGAATGTTAGAAAATCCTCTTCGGAGAACCCATACAGAAGGCAGCACAGGTGAATTAAGGGATGTATTCTGATAGAAAAGTAAAAATGAAAAGGATTTTTTTAGATCCGAAAAAAACCTTTGTTATTCTAAGCCCTTCCTTAATATATAATTAGAATATTGTTCTAATATATTATTTTCATTAAGTCCTTTTGTAACCTATTGATTATTTTTACCACTGGTCTTTAAATGTACATATTTCGATTCGATTGTGCAGCAACAACAATAGCAGCTTTGATATTGATGATGACCAGAAAATACCAAAATGAAATGCTGTATAAAAATTTGATACGAATGTTCGGTAGTAAACAATGACACTTCTGGCATGGACAAATCCTCATTGAACCAATAAATGTAGTGTTGTCCACTTAGCGATTTTATTGTTAAATTTGAACATGACAGCTGGTTATAGACATCGGATTAAGGAAATCTCCAAGCAGGGACTGCCACCTCAACTGTGTGGTGTATGTAGAGAGAGGTATTATTTCCCATGATATTAGCTACGAACTCATTTGGTGTCTTGCCGAAAAGATTTATTATATATTTATGTCTGAATTCCTGTATTTTATGAATGCAATGTGTGTTTGGTGGTCGTGGGTTTCTATGTCACAGATATTCTTTGTCGTTTTAATTTTTCGTATTTGATTTTATGTTTTCTTTTTCTTTGTGTCTTGTTTACTTCTTAGCATATATATCGAAATAATTTGGAAAATACATATGCGAATTATAAGCGTGTCGGAAATTAAGAAACATTGGAATGCTAAACTAGTCACAATCGAGTGAGTGGAAAGGCGGCGATTGTTAGCAACAGAAACAGTAGTCAAATAAACGGCTGCAAAAAATAACAACTACCAAGTGAGGGGAGAGGCGGAGAACGATAGCCGATCGATGAATTGTTGTTGTTGTGGTGGAGTATTTTTTCTTCAGAGGAATACATTTGTTTTTTTTTTCAAAAATATAGGGAGAGGGACAGAAAAATTGAGCGCAAATATTGATAAAGTAGAGCAGTGGTGGGCATATACAATTGAGAGTAAGTGTAGGTGAGCGTAACTTAGAATTCACCACCAAAAATGACTGAGAAAAAGAGAACATATGAGTGTACGTTTTTAACCATTTACGCTAACGTATGATTTTGATTTTGGGAAGTTTTGAGGATCAATGAAATAGAGCGAAGTAGGGAAATAGTTGTTATATTTATGAAACGTTTACATTTAAAAAAAATAGTGGCTTTCTTATGATTATATTGGATTGAATTCAGCGAGGTCCACGTGCAGCCGCTACTAAAACCAGCCAAATAAAGATGTCAGTAGGGGCGAATCGTACAAGCTGATTTCATTTCTGTCCCCTGTAGCAAAGACCCTTCATACACTCACTAATCCTCTATCTAATTAGAAACAAATATATTTCATCAACGTGAATTTCGGAACACACAACAGTATTATACGTCATACCCACACATATAAGTAGAAAACTGACCCACATCAGTGTACGATAGGCTCCTTGACTTATCGGAAACCTACGATATGGAAACGAGAAGTCAGAGATCTGCAGAGTAAAACGTAAAGTTCCCCAAAGAGATGTGACATCTCAAAACTGTTTCACCTCTACCTTTCGGAAATTCCACAAACACCGGACGGCTTAGGGATCGTAGAGGTTAGTCAGAACCACATTTAGTTGCTACAACTACAACGTTAAAACTTTTAGTACCATCTATCACAATTTTCTTAAAAATATGGGAATCGTTATAGAATATTTCATTGTAAATTGTCTGCTGAGAAAATAAAAACCAAATTACAGACACTCAGGTTGGAAAACTGGAGCTAGGAATTTCAACCAAATTTTCCACTTCAGCGGGAAAATGAGGTAACGAAAAGGAGGCATGTCCTTCTACAAATTTATGAGACTATGTAAAAACATGGACCTACATCGATTAACTTCAGCAAAGTTTTTTTTACCCAGAGAGAACTAGAAATGCGAAATTGCAGCAACTGGTGGGAACACGCGATTAAAATCGTCAAATGCAGAAAATGGGCCGGGACCTTTTTATGGGAGCTATGTCAAAAAATTGCCTACGTATAGCTTCCAAAGATCGACTACAGCCACTTCATTGGTAAAAATCGGATAATACTTTAAAAATTTCGAAAATTAGCCGTTACCTCATATGGTAAAAAAGGACTTACATAATATTAGTGTTTTAAAAATATATCTCAACATCCTAGAACACGTAAATCAAAACACCTTTATATGGGGACCTGTATCCAGTGTTGCCAATTTAGCACTTTTAGTGCTAGATTTGGCACTTTTTAAACTCGTTTAGCACCAAAAAAAATTGATCTAGCACCTAGCACTTTTTTTAGCATTTTTTATTTTTTAGTAATTTTTTATCATTTTTGTTTCATCCCAACAAATTTTCCCGTTTTTCGATTTCATATTGACGCATTAAAATTTCCCTATGTTTCACGCGATGAATTTGATTTTCCAATGTTAAAAAAGTGACAGTAGATTTGTAAGCAGGTACTTCATATGGTGACTATGACATAAGTTTTTTTATTCACTGGCAATCCCGAGTACAGGGCCAAAATTGAAAAATTCCGGCAAACATATATTTTTTTATTTTATACACATGTCTTCGTGCAGATGTTTGTAACAGGCAAAAGGAAATGAGATAGACACACGGTTCCTTTTGAGAATATGCATCGAATCACTTTTTAAGCCGATTTATGCATGTCCGTCTGTTTGTCTATGTTAAATTGTAAACAAAGTACAACTCGCATTTTTGATTCGAATTGGATTAAATTTGGCACAGCTCATTTATTTGGGGAAATAGTTTCAGATGTAGATATAGCTTCCATACATATTTTCGTCCGATTTTAGGTAAATAGGGCACACAAGGCCCTATATATCCTTCGATTTGCACGAAATTTGTTCAGTGGGTAATGAATTAAGCCTAGAAAGACGTGTGTTAAATTTCGTGAAATTCGGTTCAGATTTAGATATAGCTCCCATATATATTTTTCTCCGATTTAATGTAAATGGTGCACCAAAGTCCCTATTGCGCGAAATTTCGCATAACGAACTGAATTGAGTCTAGAATGATGGGTGGTGAGTTTCGAGAAAATCGGTCCATATTTCGATATATGTAGCCCCCATATATATTTTCGTGCGATTTTATGTAAATGGTGCACCAAAGTCCCTATATATATACCACGATTTGATGGAAATTTTGCATATGGTACTGATTTAAGTCTAGAAAGATCTATGTTAAATTTCATGAATATCAGTTCAGATTTAGATATAGCCGATTTTAGGTAAATAGTGCACCAAAGTCCATTTATATCCTTCGATGTGCACGAAATAAAAATGGTATAGGATACTGAATTGAGTCTAAAATGTGTGAAATGTTTCGGAAAAATCAGTTCAGATTTCGATATAGCTCCCAAATGTACATATATTTGCATTAATGGTGCACCGAATTTCTAATATTTGTGCGATTAGCACGAAATTTTGTACAGCGTATCAAATTGAGACTAGAATGGCGTTATTGTGTTTTGTTGAAATTGGTGCAGATGAAGCCATAGCTTCCATATGTATTTCGAAAGGGTGTATGATTGAAATTGATTGATAATTGTCTTCGTATGCTAACCTCCAAAATCCCGCAATGTGAAATTACAAATTCTTTGGGCTAATGTGGTGCTGCCGTTAACCAGCAACCCCTAAATATGTACATATATTAATCATTTCTGATAAGGAGATTTTTTACTCAATTTGAAATATAAAATTAAAGCCAATTCGATTGTAAAACGTGTTTATGAGGGCTACGCTTAAAAGTGGACCAATGTTGATAATTTTTACTAAGAAGACTTTCTACACAGGGAAAATCCGAAATACAAAACCGCATATTAGGTTGAAAAATGTGCCCAAAACCTTAAAAAAATCAAATATTGGGTATGGTGTACATAAAAAAGACCGATGTATTTAATTTCCAATACCAAATGTCCTAGATGTAGTGCAATATATTGACAAAATTCCAAAGCTATGTTTCAATATTGCGACCTCAATGGACATGGCTAAATCGACAAGTAGTAGCCTTTATAAATAAATGGGGTCTCTGATGAATATTTCATTATTACATATTAACAATTTTGTTCATTTAATTTTTTAGCACTTTTTTAAAATTTCTAGCACTTTCTAGCATTTTTTTCAACAAAATCTAACATTTTTTCTCAAAAGAGTTTTGGCAATACTGCCTGTATCTAACATTTTCAGCAAAAATGTTTAGTCAGAAATAAATTCAATGTCGATTTAGACACTTTCGTTTTTCTGTTAAAATTATTGGAATTTTTCAATTTTGCACATACATTGGAAGTTTGGTGTGGAATGGAATATATCGGTTTTGGTATAGCCTCTATATAACGGAATCGCCTCGTTTTTGATTTAATAAAGGATTTATTATATTTAGGATTTGTGATTAGTTTGATTTTGAAAATATAAGTTTCAACATCCTCGATAGTATAGTGGTTAGTATCCCCGCCTGTCACGCGGGAGACCGGGGTTCAATTCCCCGTCGGGGAGATTCTATCATAATTTTTTTCGTTATGTGTTTCTCCTCCAAGAACCCGTAATGCTTAATTACTGCTACTTTGGGAGCACAAATGTGCTATACCCTTTCGAATACCGAAAACGAGGCGGGACTTTTATGTAGCAGATATGCGAAAAAAGCATGGGCCTATATTGATTATATTCTGCATAGAAGTGTGTCACATTCGGCTTGTTGCTCAACACAAGTGTTCACTTGTTTGATATATAGTCAAAGTCTCGAGCAAGCCGGTCCCTTGGTTATCGTTATAAGCTATTTGAACCGTATTGTATTTGGCATTAATATCAAAATAATTTGGAAAATGCATATGAGAATTATAAAACACCAATACAGAGGTTGGTAGCAGTACGTGAAATAAGGAATCAATGGAATGCAAAACTAACCACAATTTAGTGAGTGAGACGGCGATTGTTAATATGGTGAATATATCCGTCTAATGAACCATTAGTTGTACCATCTATTCTGGGACATCGGCATTGTCAGACGTATCGAGCTGCAGCGACTATGTTGGCTAGGACATGTTGTGGAAATGGATGAGGATGCCCCAGCACAAAAGGCATATAAAATCGAGCCTATTGATGGATCAAGCAGAAGGGAAAGGACATGAATTGGGTGGAAAGATCTAGTGGAAGAGAAAATTTTGAAACGTGGTCTTTCAAATTGGAAGACCTGAACTAATGTTCTGTCACAAGCCAGCTAGGTAAGTAGTATACCGCATTTCCAATTTTGATCAAGAATGTACATCATTTATGGAATCTCCGACGAATATTTCGAACGGAATGCCTGATTTAATTTGGATTCGTTGCCCAAATATTAATAATCTTCTGAAATGATGAAACAGTAGTTTCGACTCCCTATAACACCACTACAACAATTAATTGAGTTATCCACATTGATGCAACACCACCATGCATCGTATGCATGAAATGAAATGTCTCTAACTTTGAACTATATGAACGACCGTTCACTCATTCAGAGTAGTCACTCGTTCGAATTGTACTTTACATTCGCAACTACATACACATGTCTCGCTATATATTTTTTGCAGATATATTAAACACAATTCCAAAACCGGTTTCCAATTTTTTGCTCAGCATATTCTGATATTTTGTGCTGTATGTGAAGGTACTTCGGCTGTGGCTGCTCCCGTTCATTTTGGATCATAGCACAACAATCAGCAGCAGTGGCAGCAGCAATGATGACGATGCCTACCATCGAAAAAATTGACGACAAATGAACCCAAAATAAAAGCCCGAAACAACAATAAACCAAAAATTCAGAAAAAACCCGAACTACTAAAACCAAATAAAAGTAAATCAAAAACTAACGGCAGCAACAACAACAGAAACATCTAAACTGGAATTTAGTTGTTCAAAATATGATCCATCCATCGAACTCTTCCATTTTTACCACAGAATAAAATGAAATACCAACGATGGTTGGTGGTGGCGACATTCGACAACCATTCGAACGAAGTATGATGACCTGAAACGTAACACCGCCAGAGCAAACGAACGACAACAGCAACAAATTTTACGATGACAAAATCATGGACAATTATTTTTGGTTACAATGTTTGGTTTTTTGTTATTGTTGCTGTTGTTTGTTTAGTGCAAATTGCTTGGCAAGTTGTGGTATTTCTCGAAAGGGTTTAATGACACCCACATGCAGGTACACAGACCCACACTTATGTGTGGTGAGTGGAATGGTTACAGGGAGAATTGTCGTCAATATGAAAGGTAAAGGAATTTGCATTTTTTATGTAAAAAAATTCAAGGTTAGTCGATGTTTGGTTAATAATGTTGTGCATTTCAGGGTACGCTGATTGAAACGAAAAGTGTGGATTCTCATCCATGTAAAAAAACAAATTGTTGAATATGAACAGCTAATAGGTCAGACATGCCTTATACCATGTTAATAACTGACTTAAACTTTTAAAACAAGTTTGACGGCCCTTAGGCATGTTTTTGGACGGATGCTTTCGGCCCTAAGATAATCCAAAGTTCCGATAAACGTCTCCTGAATCATATAGTGTACTTTGAATTGGGCGCCACAAGTATAACAATGTTTTATAACTACTGGGAAAATATTGGACTTATCTCGCGATGAAACAGATCCCTCAAGACAGGCAACCCAGATTAGGAATACGTAGTCGAGTCGACTTTTAAACTTTTCCATTTTTGCTTCAGATCAAAAAGTAGATTTTTAGACTTTTAGATTTTTGCCTTTAACTGAAAAGTCGACTTTTCAATTTTGTCAATACTTATCAAAATCGATTTTCCACTAATCGATTCGTCAATTAGTGGAAAATCGATTTACTTATCCCTAAACCAGATTACCTACTAGGGTTGGGAAATATAGTTCCTGAAGCGGTCTGATCTAGGTCATTCATCAAAGTTCAATCATTCATAGGTCAGAGAAATTCGGTAAATGAACGGGAAGATATTACGAAAGGAACTGTGTGAACAAGATCATAGATGTACGACTGGAGCAAAAAAACTGGATGAATTAAGGAATTGGATCTAGCGCTGATCGTTCGGATACCCATTTTCTGTATTTTTAAAGTTTTAGTTGCATTCACAAAATTTTGATCAAAACAAATTTCTCATCCCATTATCGGTAAAATGAAGGTATTTGCCGTATATTCCATGTTAAGTTTCTATTTTAGGTACTTATTTTTTTACAGAAGATAAAAAACTCTTGGCAGATACTTTGCAAGGTTAATGTCTCGTTATAACCCCAACCGTTTTTGGGTAGTTTTAATGCGCACTTCACGCGGACTTGTTTTCTCCTTCCTTATTTTGATAAATTGAAATTCAACATCCTCGATAGTATAGTGGTTAGTATCCCCGCCTGTCACGCGGGAGACCGGGGTTCAATTCCCCGTCGGGGAGATCAATAATTACTTTTGTCGTTAGTAGCTAACACAAAATCCTTAATAGGAAAAGATCTTGCAAAATCTTAACATTTCGTAGATAAAGTCGAATACGATTATAACGCACTCAGGGGAACGTGCCTAGTTCGTTATATACGTAGTAGAGAAACTTGTCAAACCCATATATGTACGGAAAAGTTAATGAGAATAATGTTCAACAATGTTGAAAAAACATTGCACACAACATCCTCGATAACCTATCACACGCGGGATATTATATATTCTATCTTTTGAACTTATATCTGCATAAACTTATGTTTGTAAGGGTGGGTGCTTCCTTGGAATGGAAAAATGTTCATTTTGTTTGGAGTGATATTTTTCTCGATTTTGTTCTACTCAAACAATTGATTTGATATTACAAATGTCATTATAAACTGATCTTATCTCAAATACTGCAAAAATGTACTGGGGGGTTACTCTGTATTGCGATGCGTAAGAAAAATTGCATCGCATCGCATAATTGGTACTCTCTAATTCGTTTTCGTATCTCCTTTCGCATCTACTTTACGCAAATGTGGCATCACCGAACTCTGTAATACGAAAACGCATGTCAAACTCGTTCGTTAAACGCAAATATATTGCGTTAACAAAATAGCAAACGCAAAGGATGCGAAACATGTAAGTAAGCACAATTAAAGGTTTTATTTATATCTAAATTAATTATTTTAGGGATAATACAAAAAATATTTGCAGACTGAACAGCGTTAGTTGATTTTATGGAGCATAACATCGATTTGGCAAAGGGACAGTTGCAGAGTTCAAATGCTAAATAACGCGCAAACAATATGTGGACAAAACCGGCTGATGACCTCAATTCAAATGGGCCTCCTGTAAGAGATGTCGCTGGTTGGATATAAGTAATGTATTATATTTTTATATAAAATGTATAACCACCGTGTCCAAGCAATTTCAAAGCAGCGGCCACTTTTATTGGAGTTGGAATTGCTGTGAATGCATTTGGAACGACGAGCGTTTAATAAATACATAGACGCATCATTATTGAGACGAACATTTTTTATATAAATCTATAAAAATGAAATATTTGAAAACGTTTGTCACTTCTATTTTCATAACCGTGGTCACTTAGGGAGAGTATATTTGTCTTAAAATTCTTTTTTTTTTAATTCGTTCATCATTTTTGTTTTTTAAAACACACTCGTACCACACAAAAATATGTTTTTATTTACAATTTTTGACGTTTCCTTTTGTTATTCTTCGTTATTGTTTACTTTGTGGTGACAGTGTTGCCCAATTTTCGTTTTAGTTTGCGAATGCGTTTGCGTGAGAGATACAGAGTACCAAATTTAACTCTTAACGCGTGCTAATTCCAACGTGTGCTAATTACGTGTCCCTTTCAATAGATCACTTGTTTCTTAAATACCGCCTTTATATATCAAAAATTTTTCCGAGATTGTTTCCTATTTTCACACTTAATCGCTCTAGTTCAGTACACATAATCGTTTTTATTAATAAAATATTTATACATATTTCAAACGAATCGACGATTAATCAAGACACTTTACCCTTCACGTGTGTGCTAATTACGTGACCACCACTGTATATAAAATAAACAAAATTAGATCTCCCCGACGGGGAATTGAACCCCGGTCTCCCGCGTGACAGGCGGGGATACTAACCACTATACTATCGAGGATGTTGGTTTGAGCTATTGCAAATCTAAATTATTCACGATATCACAAACAAATAATAATCAGCGATGCTAAGAAAAATTATGGTCCACATAGCTTCTAAAATAAAATATAATCCTATAAGATAACTGTTGACACTGGTATCCTGCATAGCGGATCTAGTCTAAGTGTTTTTCCTGCTACCTGGGTATACAATTGTATTATAAATTACATAGTAAGACTATGGAAAGAAACACAAATAGGAATTATAGAAGCTTTTTGGATCATAATAATTTTCCTATAGAAAAATCTTTTTTAAAAGGCATACAAGTATCCTTGCTCTTTAGGGATACGTTTATGTCTACATCACGTAAAAGAACAATATTTACGATTTCTTATCAGACATACCAAAAAGTAAAAGAAATCCAAGCCTTTCGATGTACAAAATTTGTTTCATTACAAACTAAACACATAGGTCCCCAAAAGTTAAACTATGAGAAATTGAATGAAACCACAAAAGCAATAAAACAAATTCAATTTAATGAATTTTGTCCTTTCTAAAAATAAGCTAAAATATACAAACTTACGTTGCATGACACCACCAAAGACGTGTCCACCAGCAGAATGCTTGAGCAAACATTCAAACGTAAATGCAGACGAGTTGATAGACAGTGAAACCTCACAATCAACACATGTACATGTCTTACGGACATGTACTTAGCTATGGTCACATGTGACAGTCGCCACTGTACGCAAATAATATAGAGCTTCGTGACCCCATTTACGTCATTTACTATAGTTGGGGGTAGGAATAGCAAATAATCGATTGGGATTGAAATGACGTGATGTATTAATTAAGTGCCAGCAAGTAGGTATTTAATAAAACTGCCATACAAGATTTATGAAATTAAATTTCGATTAGTGAGCCTGAATGCAATTACCGAAAACCAAATTATCAAATAAAGTTTAACTGCACAAACAGTTGTGATAACTCTCGTGTTAATATTCTAACGGCATTTTTAAGATCCTCGATAGTATAGTGGTTAGTATCCCCGGGGAGACCGGGGGTTCAATTCCCCGTCGGGGAGGTCAACAAATTGTTTTTAATTTCTCTTGTATCTATAATGGAGGATTTTAAAAGCGTGTCCTGAAAATGTTTTCTGTATTATTCCACTCTGCACTTTTTTTGAAATAGTCTCATTACTGGCAAAATGAGGTATTTTATGGAAACTTGTTAGCGATAGTTTCGAGGAAAAAGTTTTTTTAGGTTTGAGTCCGTTTTCTTATTTATTTTTAATTATTTATTTAATTATTAAATTATTACATAATTATTTAGACTCGAAAATGTTGACTACAAGATCCTCGATAGTATAGTGGTTAGTATCCCCGCCTGTCACGCGGGAGACCGGGGTTCAATTCCCCGTCGGGGAGATCATCAAAATGTTTTTAATTTCTCTTGTGTCTATAACGGAGGTTCTTAAAAGATTGAATAGAAAATGTTTCTAGATTATTCTAATGCGCCCTCCTTTATGTGAATTAGACTCATTGCTGATAAAATGGGGTATTTTACGGAAACTTATTAGCGACAATCTCAAGTTTTTTGTTTTCCTTATTTATTTTTCAGTAATTATTACATAACTATTGAGAAACGAAAATATTGACTTTACGATCCTCGATAGTATAGTGGTTAGTATCCCCGCCTGTCACGCGGGAGACCGGGGTTCAATTCCCCGTCGGGGAGATCGTATAACATTTTTTTATTCGTATATATTGGTATATATCGTATAGAGCTTGGTACAGCTCTCGCAAAGAAAATTGAACTTAAGAGGACTAAATTATTCGATAGATCAATAAGATGATATATAGTTCTCATTTCGTTTTCCTCTATACATACATTTTCCAACACTTGTCATGTCTATAAGGTCCTGATTTTGAATTGTTAACATTTGAAATTATTCGTACCGACATCCTCGATAGTATAGTGGTTAGTATCCCCGCCTGTCACGCGGGAGACCGGGGTTCAATTCCCCGTCGGGGAGATTAAATATAATTTTTATAGATTTTTCTTTCAATGTGGACCATAAAGATTATGTGAATGTGTTTTTAGAAATCTCACCTACATGTCTGTACAGTTTTAAAAAATCTCACCTACATGTCAAACAAAATTAAGGACGTTAGATTTAACGGAAATATGAATACTATCTGATACGTCTACAGTGAATATAATTAAACGTATCGGAGGATATAATCGAGCGTCCTTGATTGACATGGAAGAATTTGAGGATTTGGAAGAACTTGGTGCACTATGGGTTACCCTAACAAATTCCAGTCTCTGTTGTCTAAACTTTATTGATACAGACACGAGTTGTGGAGAAAACTCCACAAATGACATGGATCCCAATGACTCCCTTAATTTACTAAAAGGGATACATCCGAAGACATTGGTCATTGACAAGGTTGCAGGAGAGGGTGTTTATTAAATCTATGCCAACGGAAACATTTAATACAGCTATGAGGGCGTCTTAAATGATGACAACACAGACATAAAGTCCATAATGTGGTAGTCTTTAAATTTTTATATTAAGACCCTCGATAGTATAGTGGTCAGTATCCCCGCCTCCTTAAGAGAGGAATTTATAGTAAGAGCTCCTAATTAGAAGATAACCTAATTTGCTAGTGTTAATTATTGATGGGCACCCACAACTTATATATAAGATTACTCTCTAATATAAGACGAAGCCCTTAAAAATACCAGTCGAATGCAGTCGAAGTATAGAGGATATACCAATGTTCCAGAATTATTTATATCGACACAACGTTTACATTTAGATTTAACGATCAAGACATCAACATCCTCGATAGTATAGTGGTTAGTATCCCCGCCTGTCACGCGGGAGACCGGGGTTCAATTCCCCGTCGGGGAGATAAGTACATATTTTACATTAAGCACGTTATATTTTTATCACTTATTATTATTTACCACTACCACTTGGAATAAAAATTTTACATTATGTTAACATTTGAATTAATAAATATGCTAGGATCCTCGATAATATAGTGGTTGGCATACATTCATTTCAGTCATATCACTTACTATGTTAAGACATACTTAATTCTGTTGACCTATCATCAAGCATTATATTTCGGATATTCATTTGGGCATTAATGTAATACCGTGTATTCATTTCCCATGCAAATTACACTATATTAATATTCTATTGAGGAACACGTCCTTTATAAAGTACAAAATATTCGCAATATCCTCGATAGTATAGTGGTTAGTATCCCCGCCTGTCACGCGGGAGACCGGGGTTCAATTCCCCGTCGGGGAGACCTATAACTTTTTGCCCTGGCCTTGCATATACTCTGCGGGGTTTGTTGAAAACGCCTTTAATAAATAGGATTACAAAAGAACAATAACAAATAAAGACCCTACCCTAACAGCTTATTAATACCGTACTAATAGTTTTACTAATATTTCAATCAA
This sequence comes from Musca vetustissima, assembly GCF_032173495.1. Classification (NCBI taxonomy): domain Eukaryota; kingdom Metazoa; phylum Arthropoda; class Insecta; order Diptera; family Muscidae; genus Musca; species Musca vetustissima. The sequence goes on from NW_026874637.1 coordinate 68,332, forward strand.
ATTGTCTGAGATAATTTTATTGAAATATTTAAACAACACATATAATAAAGATATGTTTTCGCAAAAAGACAGCACACAATAAAATTCAACGATTTGCTTCTGCCATTTTTTTTGTATTTAACTTAAATCTACTTTCTACGCAACTAAATTCATAGAAAATAATAATTATTCCCTAATTAATTCCTAATTAAGAAGCCTCCGCCTTTTCTCGATCTTTGTCAAATTACACAATTATGCGTTCATTACTTCATGTACATAATTTAAAATCAGTGATTTCAACATCCTCGATAGTATAGTGGTTAGTATCCCCGCCTGTCACGCGGGAGACCGGGGTTCAATTCCCCGTCGGGGAGATCCAAATATTTTTATTTATTGCCTTTATTATATGATATTTATTTCTATTTATACGTACTAAAATACTCGAAAATATTATTTTCCATTTGAAACATCAGAACGACAATACAAGTTATTTGTTCATGTGACGTCATCTTCAATTCAAAATACACGTCATCATTGTATGACAACCACAATTGCATACTTTTAGGGCATGAAAACAATAAAAAAACTATATTAAGAATATTGAATCATATCTTTATTCCACAAGGCGTGTGTTTGTAATCAAAATGTTCGTGTGAATGAACGTTGTATCAAGTGAGCTTATCAACTAACAACGAACTTATGTGTGTTTTTGCGATTGTTTGCAAATTAGACATTTCGATTTTTTAAGGTTGTTGTTTGTATACAAAAATTTGAAATAGAAGCATCAACATCCTCGATAGTATAGTGGTTAGTATCCCCGCCTGTCACGCGGGAGACCGGGGTTCAATTCCCCGTCGGGGAGATCAATTAAATTTTTTGTCTTATTTTTTTATTACTACACCATTTCCAGTAGAAATTTAGGACATACTTATCAACATTTTGAAATTTCATTTAAAAATATTGAAATTTGAAAAAAATATACAAAACTCAGAAGAGAAGTTCAAAATTATCCAATGTAATTTTAAAAGTATTTTATCTTTTCTGTATTCATTTTCCCCTATACATTGCCTTAAGTATGGAAATATAATTACTGTTGACGAAATCCTCACAATATGACGGATGATGCACCAATTAATTAAAACGGCATATATGATGCGTATAGTCGCCGAAGAGTCGTCAGTTGCGTAATTTATAAAATGTTGTATAATGCGGTTATAACTTCAAAAAAAAAAAAAAAAAAAAACTGGAGACTTTTAGAAACCAAAATCTAGAATTGATGCAAAGATATTCACACATGACAAATCGATCGTGTGGGTACTCAAATACGAGCCAAATCCAACGAAAGTTGATAATAGAAAAAGTACTTCGAAGCAAGTGGTCGCCTATTTCTTCAAAATGATCCTCGTACTCTCATTTAAAAAATGCGGCTAAAACTATTAAAATATAGAAAATATGAAATTATTCAAGAGATATACATTAGTTTTCTTTTTTGCGATCTGCAACTAATATTTCAACGTGTTACAAATGGAATGATAATACTAATATATCCCCCAATTATGTTGGAATTACTTCCAATCAAATTTAAATATTGTTCTCAACATGAAATTAACATAGGTAGTGTCAAATCCTTTAAGAGTACAATCTTATAAGTTCCTGTATGTTTTCTGGACTATTTTTTCAATTTGATAACTAAAATAAATAATGTATTATTTCAAAATATTTTTTCAAGATCCTCGATAGTATAGTGGTTAGTATCCCCGCCTGTCACGCGGGAGACCGGGGTTCAATTCCCCGTCGGGGAGATCTGCAATTATTTTGGTGTATTGTAGGTGTTTGTCTATACACCGAAGTCTGTTTTAACACGGTTTTGATATAACACGGTTTGAAAATTTAATATTTTTAATTTTTTTAGACGATTTTATTCCATTTAGCTCGATTTTAAATTGTATGTACTTAATTTTTCGATAGTTTGCGAACACTAGCTTAAAGATTTAAGTGAATTCCCCTTTAGCGCGTACAAACAATTTTTACTGGTCAAAGCAAATGTGAATAGCACTAATTTAGGGGAATTCCCTTTATGTATAAGATCAATGTCTTTTTTTACACGGCTTCTTCTGGAACCAATCTACCGTGTAAAAACAGACTTAGGTCTATAGTGTTTTGTGTAAAAACATAATAACATCTTATTTTATAGGCAACCCAAGTAGACACTAATTTCGGTTGTTAACGACAAAAATGTAATCGATATGAAGCTCCGTGCACATCACTAGCTTTATCACAAATTTTGAAATCTCTAGCTAATAAGCTTATATAGATGCACGGTTTTTTGTATTTTTATAGATGTTTTCGTAATATTTCAATTCCATTTCGTAAGTATTTCGTGTATAAAAATTTCAAGACAGTATTATTAAAAATCATTAACTACTATGTATATTCTTATAATATAATTAAAAATGTCTTAAATGTCAAACATTGCATATTACAACAAAACTGATAGCGGGGATAATTACCAGGCTATGACTATGGTGCCGAATGTGGCGCATTCGGCAAATTTTATATCTGCTGAATAAGTGCCGAATGTGTCCCATTCTCGCCTGGATGATGAGAGTATAGGATAGAAACAACTGAAGGTTTCTCATGAAGGCTCAAATCCCATCTAGCACCGGTGCTGCAGAGGATTGAAGAGTCAATGGTACGGGATGCTTCGAAGAGTTTTTTCCCATTCGAAGCGACAGGACCAGACAACTTCTTACCTGATGTAAGACCTTGTTTCGTCATCTCTAATTATATTCTCCATCTAAAATATCTAAACAATTTTCATTTCATTGCAACCGCTCCCTATCTCTGCTTTTCTTGCCCAATCGTATTATTTAATGGAAATCCACATTTCGCCATATATTGACAGCATTTCCCCAAAGGGGCTTTCTCGGCATTTTATAATGTTTTTTCCCGTAGTTATTCTATCTTGAATTGTAGAACGAGGAACACCGTATTGCTTGCTATCGACAAATAGCGATATTGTATCATTCCTGATGTCGACTAAAGTCTTTCCTATATATTAAAAAAATATGCAAATATACTACGACCAGACTTCCTCGCACAAAATGGCACTATAAATGACCATATAAAAAGGGCATATCTCAAAATAAAATGAATCTTTTCCTTCTGAGAAGCCTGAAGTCCAAGTAATAGTTAATCCAAGACTTCCTTCTTGAAAAAAGTTTGTTATAATATTAGAGAGACATACATTTTTGTGTTAAATGTATTGGTACCGAAAACTCAAACTCATAGAGATAATTTATTTCAAGATCCTCGATAGTATAGTGGTTAGTATCCCCGCCTGTCACGCGGGAGACCGGGGTTCAATTCCCCGTCGGGGAGATCAGCAAATATTTTGACTTTTTGAAGATGTTTCTTCATGTAGTGTTTTTGAAGAAATTGTAGTAAGATTCTTTCTTCTTATCGCCCCAGAATAATAAAAAATAAAACGTAAAATTTGCATATTAAAGTTAATGAATATCATAATATTTTATGGTAATTCTTAGTGCCCATCGATTTCGGCAATTATCGGCAAAAATGTAGAAAGAGCTTCTTTGCTGCATTACACATAACTAGTGTTATGCACAAGAGGGTAGTCTACTCATATAAGTCACTTTTTTGAATCGCTGTAAATATCACAGAAATGTAAAAAAGGAAGTAGACAAGAAATTACACTTTTACTGTTTACATTACATTTTTGTATTAATTCCAATTCTATTCGTGATAATGTACGCAATAACAAACCGAAACAAAGAAATCAAAAGGTGTCTCGTTTGTTTTTACTTCGTTTATATTTATAATTTTGTATGCAAATTATCATTCAATTTTAGTTCATTTTAAATTGGCAGCAAATTCAAATGCACAGGCTGACAGATCAACACAAACACGCGCACACATGTTCTGTCTTTTTGGTGCGGTGATTTATTGTCATACATTCGTACGTACGTTCGGAATTGCAACCGACCACAATAAAATACAAAATTTAATAACAACAACAGTAACGACACCAATGAACCCCAATCCGCAGAGAGTAAGAGAATGAGAACAAAACAACCGTATTGATCTTGCATAAACAAGAGGGAGCGAACCAACAGACACACACGAGAAGACAAAATGGGATAGAACAAAGTCACTTGTATCGGAACAAATGTGAAACGAACACACAATGTGAAACGTGGGGACATAAACAAAACGAATGTGACAGACTGAATTGGTGTAATCAAAACAAATACAATATAATGCTGCGAAACAAATGCGAATAAATACAGTGGGTCAAATGTTGAAAATATTATAAAAATACATGTAATTTGCAAACTATATTTTTACACATGCAAATTTTTTTGATAACCTAACTGCAAATGCAATGCGAGAATTGTTAAATAGTATAGAACACATTTCTAAGTTAGTACACTTGCCATAAAAAGTATTCGTACACCTTGCAATGAAACTCAACAAATAGACTTCCTTTTATGTCTTAAGTGCTCAAGTAAAATAATCCATATTTTTGATTTTTCTTTTTAGCATGAATAAATTACATTTTCTTATGGTTATCCTATTGGAACCAATGCTGTGTACTTTGATTGAAATGTTTTATTAAAATGAAAAACTGGCTTTCATCGTAAAATAAGACATTTTCACAGAATTCTGGGGCATTTTATGTACTTATTAGCGAAGTTATTTCTTTTCTGTCAATTGATGGCAGATATGTATGACCTGCGTGACAGGCGGGAATATTAACCACTATACTATCGAGGATCTTGAAATAATTCGTAATTTATTTCAGTTAACAACATACAGTAACTTATAAGATGGTTCATATATACGTTTGCTGAAGGATTCTCTCAAGTTTTAAATGATTTTGGATGCCGTAATTTTGGGATTTTTTACAAAAGGTCAAATACTTCGCCTATCCGGTTAAGTTGGTTAAGATGGGCGGCCAGTAGATGGTTTGGACAAATTCGAACTAGTGCACTATTAGAGAGTTTAGTGGGCTAAAATCACGATTTTAGCGGAGAAAGTCAACTTTCAACTTTTTTATTTTCAATTTTTTGATAAGAAAAAAATCGAAAGTTTTTATCTTTGTAAATATGGAATCCAATACTCGATATGAGTATAATTACTATATACAAATATTATTGATATATATTTATGTTAAATGTTTGTATTTCGTACATAATTTGGTGTTTCTGTGTGTGGGTTTTTTTTTTGTGAAATTTTGAAAAGTTTTGTTTTTTGCAAAGATTATCCTTTATAGTTTAATTTTAGAATAATTCCACTCTCATCAGCACCGATTTATTTTGTTTTTGCAACTCATCACGTCCGTCTGTCCAGTCTAACTTGTAAACATGATACAGGCCACAGGTATAGACCAATCTTCGCAAAATCTGGCCAAAAAATAGACTGTTCTGATATCCAAAGGGAGCGATTGATCCTTAAATTGATACCAATTATAATGTTGTATGTAGTCGGATGTGGGTATTATAGGTAAATATTTAATAGTCTCTATGAGTTATGATATTGTTTAGTATTAATATTACCCCACTAGAAGCCGGAAATGTCACGCGGATCACTTTAAAATTTTACACGAAGTTTCGGTTTTAGGGTGTACAATAAACCGTAAACTTAATTTTTGGCTCTAGAGGCCACTATTAAATGTTGAATGTCACATATTTTACACGGTGAAGGGGATCTGGCCAAATCCTTAGGACGGCTCAGCCAAAACCCAAAGTGAGAAAATGTTTATTTTGTGGTGTATTATTTTTAATATTCATCTCGGAATATTAGTGTTAGAAAAATTGGAGTTGTTGACCTATAATCGGTCAAGAGGGTACTAATATCGCGAAATATTGTCCAGGCTCAGAATATACAACCGCAGGAAGTTAGGGTAGGTCCCATATAATGGTAACTCCCAAAATCGTGCAAGTTTTGGGTATTTTTTAGAGGGTATACGATGTGGAACGATTCTAATTTAATAAAAACATAAGGTCTTTTTAATTTTTTCAGAAGTAGGTATTTTTACCCTAATTATAGGAACATATTTTTTTTTCTTGGGGAACACACCCGGTTATTTGACCCGGAAGCTCGGATTTGGGAAACCGGTTCTACGGAACCGATTTATACAAAATTGGTATCATTTTAAAGCTTACACAAATACATTTCCATTGATCGGTATATGAAGGGATTATCTAAACAGTCAAAAACCGGGTTTTGGACCGGGTTTTTGAAAAGAGCTTCTCTCGCGTAGCCGGTGTTGATATCTTTCCATAGGAAAAAGTTCTAAGTCCCCGGTCGAAGGCCGTCCACCCAAACAAACTATTCTAGAGCCATATAATTTTAATCAACGACAGATATAGCCACATATCGCGTCATTTTGGAAAGCGAAAATTGTAGTCTATCATTAGAGAAATTTTCAAAAAAATTAGATCATTTTTACTAGACTACAGTTAAGCCTAAAATTTTTGTTTTTATTTTTGTTCATTTTTAACTTTACACATTTTACATTACATTTCTAAATTAAGCACGGAGCCACTGTAATTATAACTGCTCAATTCTCTTTTATTGTACCGAATATGCATTTGCATTGCCACTCTCAATTTCGAAAGGATCAAAAGAGAATAAAGATGAACATAAAATTAAATCCAATTGGAAAATGTTGTTTACAGTTTTTTTCGCACAATGATCCACCTTTAAAATTATTATTTCTAATGACAATATAAAATATTTTAATTTTCTTTCACATATTTAATAGGGAATTAATTAAACATATTTTTAATAAAATAAATATGCAACTTACATTTATTCTTGTTGTTGCTGCTTTAGCTGGAGGACAAGAAATAGCATCCACGTGAGTTTACAGCCCCGACTCACTACTTTCTTCTTTAAAGTAGTTTCTTAGGCTGGCTGACCTCGTTTCTAATAATGCACTTTTTTGTATAAAATTTTTATCTAACTTTGCAATTTATTTTCTTTTGCTATTTATAACTCAAAAATTTTCATCATTTCTTTTTACCCTCTTTAAAATGAAAAGCCGCGCCAATTTTTCTTCACTTTTTTCCTTTGTTTTTTATTTTATTTTTTTATAACAACGATGTTGTGTTGCTTTTGTTTACATTTATTAATAATTTACAAAAGTGGAAATAGAACTGCAAGGAAATTCAAATGCCAAAACACATTCACTTGTTTATTTTTGTTTCAATTCCCATGATGGACCAAATTATCAACAATTGATTTTTTTTACTTCTGATAAACAATTTCCATCAAACATGCATTTTCATGCATTTAATCAAATGCTTGGAATGGGATTATTCTGTTTGAAACACGCACACACACACGAATTACAAACGTAAATTGTCATTGCATCGCATCCATCATTGCTGCACACTCGATGAACTTGTGCACGAAGAAGAAGGCGAGAACGACGAAGAAGAACAAGCATAGTTGTGTAGGGAACAATCGCAAAACGAAACCCAACCGACGACGTCCGTATGGCTGTTGTGCTTAGACAACATTTTTCAACGAACTGACATTTCGTTTCCATAGCAAAAGCCCAAACGGTGGTACGGTGTCGGTGTGGTGTTGTTGGGGTTTTGGCGCTCATGTGTGTGTGTGTGCATGGGTGAGCAGAGAATTGGCAAATAAAACAAAAGCGTTGTTTGGCAATAGGCGGCCTTGATGAAGGGGCCTATATTAATGCAAAATAGGAGCGTAAGTCGTACTTCACCTTGTTATTTAGCTTAAGATAATCTGTCAAAAACCCAGATGTTTATACCCGTAGCCTCATGGCTAATGAGGATATATACACTTTGATATCCCAAAAATGTGCCTCATCGAAATATTGGTTTTAGACCCCATGTTTCTTGGGACCAAATACGTTTCAGACAATTTGGAGTCTGGTCGGCTGGTGCCGAAGATAACTCTCGAAGGGAATACCCGATTTCATCCAGACTTTGCACATCAAATTTAGTTCAAGTTCGAAGTTGGGGAATATCGGTTCACTCCTTCTGGTACCTCCCCCACAAAATGGACAAAATGTTTAATATTTATAAATCCAATATCAGCGAATGGAATGTCCGATTTGGACCAAATTTATCAATACCAAGCCTAGATGAAGTCCGAAGGTGGGACCCATCGGTCCACTCCTTCCGGTACCTCCATCACAAAGGATCAATTTTATAAACTTGTAAATTTAATCAACATTAAATCCGAATCCGATCAACATTATATCCGTATAATAAAACCTGTAGACCTCTGCAAACCATAAGCTGAGGGTATATCGGCGACACCTGACACTGAGACTTTTTTTTACTAAGTTTCATTCCGTTTGTAACATCGAAATATTCGTCTGAGACCCCATAAAATTTTATGCATGTCCGTCTGTTGAAATGACGATGTACTACTCCTAGGATATTTGGTATTAAAAAGGGGTGTATCGGTCCACGTTTTGGTATTGTTACCATATAACGAATTATTGGGACGTTTTTGAGTTCTCATTGGGTAGCAAATCTCCCCACCAAAAACGATCGATATCAGCCCACGATCGATATCAGTCCTCTTTTTATGATAGCACCCATATAATGATATTCTCCATTATTTGGTGTTTTGGGGTGTTTAAGAAAATTTTGCAACCAAATAGGCTATAAATTAGCATTCTAAATTATTTTTGGATAGTAAATCTCCCTAAAAAAATATCGACGTTCCAACGATAGAGGTGTCTACAACGCCTGTCACCTCATCCCTTGTGTAAAAACTATAGAGTTTCTACAACAACCAAAAATCGATATCGGTCCACTTTTTAAGTTTTCACTCATCTAACGGTGCCTCTACATCGGTATTTTGGGGATTATGGGTACGTTTTTTAACCGAATAGGTTTTAATTTAATTCGAACTGGGTGTCAAATCTTTCGGCCAAAAATGTAACATGGCATAGCCTGCAATATATATATATATATAAGTGATGAACTATTACAGATATGTTAAATGCCTACCGAATGGTGGAGGGTATAAAAGGTTTGGCCCGGCCGAACTTAACAACCTTTTTATCTTATTTTTTAAATAATATGGATGATCTATCTAAGTTCGTCTGTCAATGAAACTGTGGAAGAATATCAATGATATTTGTATATCGTCCATTATTGCAGAAAAGGTTCCTTTTATATTGTCCCATATAAAGGTCGGATTTTTTTCGGCTTCGTTTTGTTTAAGGCTTCAATTTGGTATTCTGGGTTTTCGAAGTGTGATAAACATGTCGCCAGAAAATGTTCAATATAGGTCCAACGTTCCGCATATAAATGACCCATCCCATTTTCGATACTTTTAACGTTTTAGTCACATTTTTCCACCGATTTTGTATTTCAAAAAAGGTCAAAACATTTTTGCAGACATTTTTAAATATAGGATCATGTTTTTACTTTGGCCCATGTAAAGGTCCCGACAAATTTTGGATTGTTTGACTATTTTAGACACCGAAATGGCTGTAATTTTACATTCCGGATTAGTGGCGAATAAAAACCCGTTTTCCCAGAAATAGCCAACTTTCAAAGATCCTGCTATAGTCGTATAATACAAATTTGATTGAATATTACTCACATTTCCAGTTTAAATGTTAGCAGCACACGACTCGGGCTTTGCATTTCATATCACAACTCCCTGGTTGGGGTGTACCTTTTACTCATGTCCGTTCTCACTTGAAGGGTAATTTTGCTCATTATTTTACGGAGAGGATCTGGAAGGTCCTTATTGGCGATGGAAATATATTTCAGTTGTAGCCCAAAAAGAGCTTCATACCCACTTTCTCGATCCCCGCAAACACTAATCGAGATCACCGGATTCATACTTTTCTTGATTGGTGGTCATGTGTCGATTACGGACAAGTAATCTGTTGGAGTTGCGTCGGCCTCTGACATGAGCTCACATCGGGATTTTATTTATAGCCAATCTTCCTGTGAGGAACTCTCGGATTGGAAAAATCTTCAACGTAACCATTTATTTTTATTTCAATGATTAGAATTATATTTTAAATAGTCAAAAAGTCAATGAAAAAAATGAAATTTGACAAGTTCACAGCACTGCTTAAAATTCAAGACAAGGTAGAAAAATATGTACCTTCCAATTGTAAAACGCTTTGGACCCATAATCACGACACTTTCTCGTGTTCTATGACAGTATTATCGATATTATAGTCCTATTTGCAGCAGTAGCGAGGTTTGTAGTTGCCGAATACTGCTTTATGTGTTTCGAACTTCCTCACAAACTTCGTTCTGACGAGCTGGAGTTCCTAGATTGATATATTTCTGTTTTTCTGCATAGAATGCAGTGGTTCGTCGACCTCTGGGTTTTTTAGGAAGGATTTAGAAGACAAATTTAAGCTGTTTGGTATTTTTAAATTTGTTGCGTGCACCATACATCGATCCTAGTGGGGGACTCTCTCGTGCGTTCCGGGTCTATGGAACGATGTAGAGGTTACTTACATTCCCAAAGCGGGTAAAGCAAGTCACTCTGCACGAAAGGACTATAGACCCATTAGCCTATCATCCTTTCTCCTCAAGACTCTTGAAAGATTGATCGATCTGAAGATTAGGAGTAGTTAGACACCACATCTTAGCAATTCGCATTCGAATTGACAAAAAGTCTGGATGCAGAGATCGTTGAACTGGTGGCTATCTTTGTGGATAGTCAGGCGGCTCTTAAAGCCATCAAATCCTGTAATATCAAATCTGAGGACGTCCTCGAGTGTAGAGCAGTTTTGGAAAAACTTACTTACAGCTATCGGCTGTGTTGGGTATCAGGACACTGTGACATCATGGGTAATGAAAAAGCAGATGAATTAGCTAGACGAGGATCTCAATCTACAGATCTAGCAATCGATTGCTCAATCAAACCACCCATTTGCCGTCTTTTTCGGAACGTTGGGGCGTTCTTCGACGAATGAGCCAATGAACTCTGGCACAACGAACCAGTAAATGGGACCATGATGTTACTGATTACTGTAGACTCTGTGTTTACGTGGAGGAGCATCTCCTGTGTCGCAGGTCCCACCTCAAAAAGTAAAAGAGAAGAAAGCGTAAATAAATGTTTAGTTTAGGGGCATAAATTTCCCCCTCACATGTTCATCACAATACACAATATGTACGTTCGTTTTCCCGATTATTTCTTCTCACAAAACATCTTCTATGTTAAATATTCACTAAAACATTTTTGTATTTAACAATTCATAATATCAAAAGGATTATTTCTGATTTTTTTCACAATAATATACACACAAAAATAATTATCTTAAATTTCTATACTAAACGTTAAACAATTTGATAAATTTATTCCAAAAAGGGAACAATTTTTAATACATCCTAGTTTGAGTATTATATATATGGCAGCATGTAATCAGTCTATATTAAAAAACAAACAATTCTCAACAATTTAAATAAAATCATCATCTGAACTATCATCGATTAAGTGGATTTTCTTTTTCTTAGATTTTGATTTAACAGCATTTGTTGTTTGGCCACCATTCGCGGCAGCTAATTTGGCATTTTTCTTTGCCCTTCTACGTTCTTTTAAGATTTTCTCTGCTCTCTCCAGGGGACACATTGAAACTTCAGTAATATTGGCATTGTTATTAATAAAGCTATCGTCTTCATCGACCACAAATGAATCAGGTATATATTGAGAGCATACCTCTTCGGGTAGCAAAGCTTGGGAGTATATTTGTGAATGATCGTTGTATACACGGGGTGCTGGGATTTTAAAACCCCCTCTTCTTGCAGCAGGACTCCTGCGGAAAAAAATATTTTTTTATTTCAAATGGATATAATTACAAAAATTCGAATAACGTACTTTAGTGATTGCAAATACATGGCCTGCATGTGTGATGTGGATGCCTGATCGGGATCCTCGTCATCACTGGCAACTACTACTGAATCCATCATATAACAACCAATTGAGTGTTCGGCTTCATCTTCACTTTGATCCGAGCCACTTAAGACAGCCTCTTGTTCGATAAACGAATTGTATTTTCGTCGTTTTCTACGATGATGTATACTACTTTCGTCAGCCTGTAACATATGTATGTAAACGCCTTTGGGTCTAATTTGGAATATCAATGGTTCTATTTTACATTTATCGTTAATAGCTACTGTTTGGTTCAACATACAATACTATGGAGAATTTTTCACAACTCAAGTTTTAGAATAATGCAAACTTTCATTCGTGGGTGGATTCCCCAGACAAAACTGTTATACTGTTATACAATTTTCTTATTTTATTATTAAAATGTAAAGCTAAGGAATACAAAACAAATTTGTACTATTTTATAAAAGTTAATATAAAAAAATAATTTTAAATTTGATTCAAAATACCTTAAAAATTATTCCTGAATCTACAACATATATAAAAAATATATATTTATCAATAAGAATCTACTCTACTTATGGAAGGAAAAATATCTCTTGGAACTCACTGCTTGTGTGGCTGCAATTTGTTCAAAATCACTATCATCGTCTTCGTCGTCGTCATTATCGGCAGCAATGACGGTGACATCATTTTCACTGCTTTCACCACCCTCCGAATCACTATCGAATATTTTACGTTTAGGAGCTGTGGTTCGTTTCCTTACCACCAAAATGCTTTCATCTTGTGTGGCCGGTATGGGCTTAGAATTACTACTCGTTGAGGTATTATTCTCACATCTCGATATACCCAAGGTCGAAGAGGTATTTCTTAGAGAACTGGGCAATTTTGCTCGACCTTTGGCATTTTTCAAATACATATCGAATAGACTGGGAGATTTATCACTATTTTGTATGGCATTGGTGGATGTACGCGAGGAGGGTGATGTTAAATTGGCACTGGAATTTGTAGGGAATAGATTTTTCTTGGGTGAAGCAAATTTCGTCGAAGTGGGAGGATTTAAGGCTGAATGACTTCTCTGTAGATTTAGTTTTGCCGACAACTTGGAGGCCAAGGAAGTTTTTTGTATGGGTTTCGCATGCAATACAATTGGAGATTTACTTTGGTCATCACCACCACCAAATAAATCTGGTGACTGGCGGGCCCCGACACCCTTATTCAAATTCTCTTTGAGACTTTCACGTCTTGTTGGCAATTTACTGTGTGATGATTTCATTAGCTCTTCTTCTTCGGGGAATGGTTCCATAAATGCATCCATATCGAAATCCAGTTCCTTTTCTATGGAAATTTCTGGTGGTGTGGGTAAACTGGAAGAGATTTTTGTTGTCGTTGACTCATTGTTGTTGGTTTTAAATTCAATTATATCCGGCGTTGAATTCAAGGAGGGTGGAGTCATTTTAACACTGGAGTTATGTTTATTGGCACTGGGATCAATTGCAGTTTCCGCGGTTAAATTCAAATTATCCGGTGTTCTATTGGAATCGTTGAGAGCATCTGTACTTCCCTCCTTAGTTTTCTCTTGCTCTTTGGTTTGTGTAAATTGCATTTCTGCTTCCAAAGCAGCCAGGAACATTTCATCTTCCTCTCCATCATCCTCATCCATGGCAAAACTGGTTTCCTTGGCCTCTTTTACTGTGGATGAGAGTATATCATTTGTCGCCGTATCTTTTGTGGTTGCAACTTTCCCCTCTAAGGGATATTCTGTTTCCGGTATAACCAAAGAACCCGTGGTCATATCAGTATCTCTGGAAGTGGAACTTTCATCATGCAATATATTGTGAATATCCTCCTTCTCATCTTCTTCCTTTTTGCGTTCCAGTAGAAGTGTGTTTAATTCCTTTTCACACATCAGCAATGAATCTAAAAATTTCGTACTTGGCAGGAAATTATTTGGTGAATTTGCAGACTCCTTCTCCTTCTTTTGCTCCGTTATTTTCTCTTCTTTAGATTCCTCTAGATTATTTAATAAGTTCATAGCTCTTGTGGAAGTAGTTTCGAATTTAGATTCAAAGATCTTCTCTCCACCCGTTGCTTCAAGTTTATTTAATAAATTCCTGGCTTTGGTAGAAGTTGTAGGTCTCGATTCTGAGAACTTTTTCATTTGCCCTTGCAATGGTGTCGATTTAAAGGCCATATCCGGTTTATTAAACTCCAACCATTGACTGCAATATTTGGATTCAGTAAATGATATATCATTATTTTCCTCCTCGTCGTTGTCCTCTAAGTTCAGTGTACGATCTTCAGTTTCATTGTCCACAAATGTATTATAGACCATGGATTCCTGGACCTTGGATACTGCTGCCTTGGCCCTTTCCTCTTCGGCATCCTTATACCTTGCGGTTTGTTTGAATTTTTCTCGGACCCAATCGAATGTTTCACTACTCTTATGGGGCTCCCCCAAATCACCAAATATATCATCCATTTTCTTATTAAATTCTTTTTCATTTTCCCATTCTTCATCGGATGAAATATCATCTATTGTGGATTGCCGTTTATGTTTTTCCATTTCTGCTTCTTCCAAAAATTGTTCTACTTTCTCTTCACCACCACCAAAAAGTCTAACAATTATTCGATGAATTTCTCGTATAGACTTTTCCTCTTCAGATTCATTGTCAAAATCTTGGAGGGCATTTAAAATGTTCATTTGCTCCAGATTATTGCGTAGGAAATCCTGATGTACCATCAGCAACTTTTGTTTCATTTCATCTGACATTTCGTCCGATTTTAAATGATAGGATAAATCTTTGATGTTAGCCCTTTTCAAGACATCCGCTGTAGTGTGTGTCTTCTTTAGGAATTCATTTAATTTTGTAATCCTTCCATTTAGTAAAATTTCCTTGGCCGATAGTCCACCATCATCCTCATCCGCTATACTGGTATTCTGGGTTTGATTATTGAAATAACTTGTTATGGAACTTTGGCTATTATTATTCGTTAATTTCTGTCGCTTTTTAGGTGTAACATCTTCAATGTGTTCATCGGATGAATCACCGCACAAATCAACAGATTCAATTTCAATTTTAGGAACATCCGTTTTACACATCTTCGGTTTCAATTGTGTTGATTTTGGTGTTGCCATATCCTTAAACAAATGTTTAATACGATCAAAACTCCGTTCCATATTTTGCTGGGTGTGTATGCCCGGTTTGGCCTGCGTCATTTTTGTGTCTATTTCGAAATATTCCAAATCTTCGGCATCCATTTCTACAAGTGGTGGTTTTTTGTTGAAAAACTTTCGCAGATCTTGTACACCTTTTTCTTGGCCCAGTCCCTTTTTGTTTGCTTTTGATCCCACCGTCTTTTTGGATTTCCCTGCCGTAGATTTATTATCGTCGCCACCATCGTCATCCTCATCATCTTTGTAAGGCGTTACAAAGGTTTGTAAACATTTCGGCTTGATATCGGTGGGTACTAAACGTGGTGCCTGCTTATACAGAGAATGCTGAACTGCGGGAGATCTTAAAATTTTTTTATTCGTTTGGTCTTTATTGTGCAGGACATCTTTTAAAATCTGTTGCTCCCGACCCTCGGTAACCAACATTACAACATTGCCATTTTTCTTTCGCCCCGTTCGTCCAATACGCTGCACAAATCTTGTAGGATTCGAAGTGCTTATATCGAAACAAACAATGAGGTCGACTTCCCCGACATCAATGCCTTCTTCACCAATCGAAGTGGCTATAAGTACGTTACTTTGTCCCGAACGAAAATCATTCATTATTTGTATTTGTTCTTTTTGGGTGAGTGGTCTTAAATTACCAGTACCACCCTGACCTGAATGGAGAAAAATAAGAAATCAATTATTATTAATTTTTTTTTGAAACTTAAATGAAATTTTGGTATAAGTTTAATTTAGGATCTGATCGCAGATCATTAAAACTATATAATTTTTTATTGCGGAATCTCGGAGATATGAACTTCCAAAATTCCGCTGGGAAACTTGTTGTTGGTGTTGTAACAGTGTGTGTATGTGTGAGAGTTAGGATATATTTGATTATTTTATAATATATTAGAGTAACTTCTGGTAATGTGGACCATGCGTCAAATGTGGACCACCCCCCATATCTAAGAAAATGCTTGAAATAAGTCAATGCCGCCTTGGTAAATGTTTTCCTAATTAGTGAAAACAAACACCAAACTTGGTTTTTAATAAATAATTGCAATGTTGGAAATTTAGTATGAGAAAATGTTGCTCTGATTGTAAAAGTGTGATTTAAAAATTTTAAAGCACAATAGTCGAACGATTTTGTAAAATAGTCGAACATTTTGTTTTTCTCGAATATAAAGAGGTTATGTGGTTTTCTTGTTTTCTTTAACAAAAATACACGTTTATCTGTAATTACAATCGGTTATTTTTAAATTTTTATTCATTTTTGAAGCCGATAATTATTTTTAAATAAAAATATTCAATGTCGGGTAATGTGGACCACTATAAAAAAGTGGGACATTTTCATGAGGACGAGTTCGAAACAAAGACGCATTTAATATGCGAGGAGGTATTCTATCCTCTGAAAACTTTATATCCGAAATTATAGGTGCCTCGGTTGGATAATGAAGCAAGGACCTTCAAAATACCGCAAATGGGGGCGGTACCCTTAAATGGGGGCTATTCTAAAACATGGACCCATATATTTTTGCATTCATTGTTACCCAAGAGTCCAATAAATTGAAATTTATCACAATTAATCCACAACCTACCTTTAACTTACTGATCCTCATTACCCACACACACTGGTCCACATTACCCGCCAAGTTATTTTTATTTGCAGTTTAGAGTTTTTTGAAATATAATGCAATAACATTTTTATGGACAAATATATTTAATTTTTGACCTGGAGTATAATTAGCCAACAAATCTACCATGTTGTGAAAACAATTTGTTTTTATTTTTTACCTTTGTTACGCCCACAATATAAAAAAAAGAAAATGGTGGTCCACATTACCCGAAGTTACTCTATACAGGTAGCTGTAAGAATCGGGTGCGGAAATAATTCTTGGCAGATAATTATTTTAGATTGTTCTCCAACCAGATCGGAGTTGAGCTAGAGTAGTTCTAGAAGCAAAAAATATCACAATTCTGGATAATCTGGATAGGAATAACGTCCAAACGGGGTGGCGTAGCTCAGCACAGAGCGACTGATGGGTTTGTACGTCAAGACGACATCTCTTTATCCTTTCCCCAGGAGGTACCTGTCAGAGCTTTCAGGACCTTGCTGAGGACTTTCTCTTTGGCATATGCAGCGTGTTTTGTGAAAATCTGTGGGTCTGACTTGGTAAGGAAATATATGGTTTGTGTCATGAGGGACAGTTTGAACACTGATCGCTTGTGCCGGAAATAATTGTTGACAGATGATTATTTAAGATTGATCTACAATCAAACCTGAGTTGAGCTATAGTTGTTCTAGTAGCACAATCCGTCAACGGCTTGATTCGCCCCTCGAGTGCGTAATGGTTTCAGACCTGCTGCTATTCACAATTTGATGAGGTCGGATGGTATGACGTTTTGGATGTCTAGGCGGAAATGTTTGATGTCTTTCTGGATGTTCAGTGAACGAGGATCCTGCACCACCATGATTGGGGTGTGATTTGGCAGATGGCAGGCCAGAAGTATCTGTCTGGCAAGCAGCACATTAAGTTGCTGTACAGACAGCTTGTCTCCTCATCAATATGATCCACACTCGACATCATGACACATCCGGTAGCAATCCTTAGAGCACAATTCTGGATAGTCTAGATAGGAATGACGTCCAAACGGGGTTGGCGTCGTCTGCGTAGGAACTAGTATTCCCCCTACTTTTTTAAATTCTCTAAGGTAATCCGCGACCTTGTTTTAAACTAAACTTAATCGCAAGTTTTAATCGGCACTTACCCACAAAACATTTAGGTTTTAGTAAAGGAACATGTTGGAGCAGCATGCGGTAGATTAACAATACCGATTCACGATATTCACAGAAGACAATGGCACGGGAATCGTCATGAGACTGTAATGAAAAGAATAATCAAATTTGTAACTCAGTTTAAATACTCTCATCCTCCTCCATTTTGTATATTCACCTTAAAATGCTTAAGTAAACATTCACGGGCCTTTTCAAATTTCGGATGACCAAAATCTAAATCTTTGGGCATTTCAGCAATTTCACCATTTGTCATCGGGCCGGCTGAGACATTAAACGGATTTGGACCCATTTCTTCATTGAGACGATCAACCAGATTCCTTAGACGACGTTCCATTTGTATAACGAATTTCGTTTTACCTTCTATGTCTTCTTCGAAATTATTTAAGAATACTCTCAGGCCATGTCGTTCCAACAGCTCCAAGGAATGGTAAAGACTTATACATATGGAAAAATTAGTCGTAATGGCGGAATGTTGTGGATGACGTCCATTGTGTTGACAACGTTCCTGATAACGTTTTTGTTCGTAGAGAAGAAAATTGCGATTTATATTTGACAATGATCCCGAAAGCATTTGACAATCGATTAGCTGCCTCAAATATGGATCAATTATTTCCAACAACTCTTCTCGGATTTCCTTAATGCGTTCACCCAATGACACGACCACAGTTTCCATGGCACGTTTATGGACATAGGGTGCCACATCCACGGAATTCTCACAACGTACCTCTATGTGAGATATTAACAGATTACGACAAACCTCCGCCACATCATCCATGTTACGACCGGGGGTAGCTGATAAGGCCACAACACGAAAATATCTATTCCTCGCTGCAATCGACTGAACAACTTCAACATAGGAATATTTGCCTTTGGCTTTGTGGGCTTCATCGACCACAATCAATTTAATCGAATCAAATGGGAATTCAAATTTACAGGAACTCGTAGAATCTTCCAAAGTGGTTTCTCCTTCTTCCTCATCGCCTGCGACATAATTACCCAAAATATCAGACTGTACAACTTGGGGTGTGGCAAAGAACACTCTCTTTGTCTTCCACAGTTCGGCACGTTTAGCTTTTGGGAGTCTCCCAGTCAATTCCACGGTGTCTTTTCGTGGAAATGGCATAATCTTTTGACACGCCTCTATCTGTTGATTTACCAACGGCCTTGTGGGTGCCATAAATATCACCTTCCCTCGGGGATACCATCGATATAGATTGTACATGACCACAGCAGCAATAAACGTCTTACCCAAACCAGTGGGCAGCACCACCAATGTATTACGATACAGCGCCGCCTGTACAATGCTCTGTTGATAGGATCGGCATGGCAAATTATTGGGATAGATCCATGTCTCTCCGACATTCCTATCGAACCCCTTGTGCTGTTCAGCCTCACATAGCCTTGAATTGTCCACACCTTCCAGTGGATTATCCAGTTGGTTCATCAGCGTATGCAGTTCTTCATCATTGAAACTTAAATCTGTCCAAGGATCTTCATCAGCCGTATTGTGTTTCGTTGCCATTTTCGGAATTATTTATTTAATTAATTCGGCGCCATAACATAAACAAACAAGGGGAATAAAATAAAAACAACAACGAACAATGTCTTCAGTCCACCAACTAATAAACAATTAAACGATCGACGATTTAGCCGACCTAATCTAAAAACGTTTCGTATGCAAAGAATAGCTGATAAAGACCATATCGAAACAAAAATGAAATGTTTACGAATAAGTACGAAGTAAAACGTGGTGACACCCAGCATACATGTTTAGAAAAAAACTTGGAAGAATCTCAATCAGCTGATAGGTTCGATCGATACTATTTCTAGTACATGTTTGTACATTGGACACTTTTTACGTCATAAAAATAAAAGTAAAAAAGCATATTAAAAAATGTTGTTGTATTTTATTGAGTATTTTGTACTTAACAAAACAACCTAAATTTAAACAATTAACTCTTAAATTTCTAGGTAATAGTACGTTTAACCCGGTGGGTTTAAATTGTCAATTCCATTGTATATATGTCAAATAAATTCTCATAATGTAGTTCTAATGCAAAGGCCGTTTAAAAAAAATATGGAAAACAAAATAACTCCTATGTACTCACTTTTGCGCGTCTACATATTACGAATAATTTGAAGAAATGGTATGCAAAAACACTTTTTGCTAATCTTTTTTATTAGTTTTTTTTTTAAGATAATCAAGGAGTATTTAATAAGGTGTAAGTGACAATCATATGGTTTTTTCTTTATTGTTTGTAAAGGAAATAGTCAAAAACATTTTCAATATTACATTTCGATTTCAAAAATGGTCTTTAAATTTAGGTTTTTTTTTTAATAAAATTCAAGAAAACTACATTCAGGGGGACGGAAAGGAAACTTGGACTCAGTTGTTACCCCGTTCGCCCATTGGTCCACAAATTTTATGTTACGTGTGGAAATCTGTCCAGAAATCCCAGCTACTCATAAAATCGAGGAGATTATGTTAGCATATATTGGAATCGGCCCCTTGGTGCTTGTCACAATTCTCGGCGGAGGTTAAATACGCCTATGGAAAGATTTTATACGGTCAATACAATTTCCATGATTTAGTCTTTGGGCGGAGATTTATGTCCTTTAATTTTTTTTTAAGATTTTATGAGTAGCTGGGATTTCTGGACAGATTTCCACACATAACATAAAATATGTGGACCAATCGGCGAACGGGGTTATAACTGAGCCTAAGTTTCCTTTCCGCCCCCCTCTATGAATGTAGTTTTCTTGAATTTTTATTATTAAAAAAGCCTAAATTTAAAGACCATTTTTGAAATCGAAATGTAATATTGAAAATGTTTTTGACAATTTACTTTACAAACAATAAAGAAAAAAGTTTGAAACCATATGATTGTCACTTACACCTTATTGAATACACCTTGGTCAGCATGACAATTTAATTTCTATAACAACAATGTTGTTTTTGTAAAATATTTGTTGTTGTATCTGATGCATACACCTTGAAGATAATATAAGTTTTACGTTAATTAAGGACCGTTTACTAAAAGCATTGTGAAAAAAATTTGAACAAAAATCAAATATTTAACTAAAAAAAAAATCATGAAAAAACGTTTAATAACCACTGAAGAGGCCACGTAGGACTTGAATGAAAGAAGCTGTTCTACCCTGGAAATGGCAAATTGTCCCAATTAGTGGTTATATGGGTATAAAAACGATGTTCCCTTGTTCCCAAACCCCAAATTTACACCGCTTCTAAGTTGTGTGGACCGACGGGAAAGTGAATTGATAAGTTTTAATACCAAAATATGCTTCATTAGTACCGTCAAACCTGTTAATCGGTGAACGGCGTGAAGAGCCCTTCCCGACATTGGCTATAGCAACTAATTCAAATGCCTAATGTGAAGCACGGTTGAAGAATTACGATGGTATGGGTGGGCTTTAACTTCTGGATCTTGAAATTAACAATATAATAATGAATGAAGTTTATTGAATCATTGTAGAGTCCTACCAACCGGTCTTGGTAGATAAGAACGCCTATTCTGTAGGAGAAGTAATTATGAGCAGGACGGTGATCAAAGTAATAAAAATATTAGTTTTTTGCAAATTTTGTCAAACGTGCAAAAGTGAGTACATTGGGGTTGATTTAATTTTCTTTCTTTATTTTTTTTTCATAGAAATCTAAGAGTTAAAGTCCATTTACATATACGATTTTAAATCGACTCGATTAACGAAATCCTGAAATACACCCTAATTGTTTACACATACCATTAATCATGACCTAAATGCCGATCAGCTGATGTTTGTATACATACAAAATTATGAATTTGCGCCAAAAATATTTTTCTTTGCAATTTGTAAATGAAAAGAAAAATTACAACGATAGAATTTTTTTCAAAGCTGTTATCGTTTGGAACGTAAAAAACCCACATAAAAACACTCAAAATTGAAAAATCATTTTTATTTTCCTTCGATCATTAATTTTTTATTTGGCAACCGTTAACTTAAAAAAAAATGTAGAAACAGTTGCAAATTTTGGTACATTGTTAGAGAGTTGTATTTTTTCGTACAAAACCCGCGTTGCATCTCATTAGTATCATGATTTAAAATAAAACTTGCTGCATGATGATTTAAACTTGTATAATAAATCATGGTAAATTGAGCCTGATTAAGAAAATAAACCCTGATACAGCCTTTAATCATGATTAGATGTTATATGTAAATCCGCCTTTAGGAAGATATGTAATCATTTTTCCCAACAAATTTTTTTCAGTGATGTTGCATTGCATCTGGAGATTTTTTCAATTAAATATCTTCATTTTCATTTGATTTTCTTTGGTTTCGTTTTATTTTCAAATAACTAATAATAATAAAAATATAATACGGAAACATAAACCACATACACAAATACATATGTTGGTACATAGGGATGTTTTATAAAAATGCATAATAATTTATAAATTTTTATCTTTAGGAAATGAGCAAATCAGTTCCATAATAAAATCCTTAAGACTAATTTTTCATTTTATTTTACTACAACTATCATTTTTTACTGGACGAACAACAACAGCAACAATTAAACTAAATAACTTCGTGTTGTTGGAACACTATAATCACTGGAAATCGGTTTAAATGTTGTATTATAACGATTCTTATACAGATCACGTGGTTGTATATAGACCTCTTTGAAATCTTCCGATATATCACTGGGTACACCGTGAATAATAGCACCTCGTGGCTCCTCGGCAATTCGCAATTCCACTTCCGGTTCGTAGACATTCTCCACCAGAGATTGGCGACGTTTTATTCTCGGACGTAGTTCCATAAAACTTTCAACTTTCACCTTCTTCGTTGAGACTCTGGTACAGGCCAGGGTGATGCTCAGTAGCACACAAAATTCCACTACAGCTATGATAAGACTTGCCGCCAAGAAGATGACATACTGTTGACGATACCAATTATCCAAATAGCTGAGACAGGGCGATGTGAAACGATATTGTGTATATTCCCGCTTTTCAATGGATTGACATAAGGTTTCATTTGCAGGTTTGGGATCTAAATGACTTTTCTTATCGGATGGGTTATCTAGAATGCAACATGTGAGAGGTACAACCCAATCGCGTTGACCGTATGATTGCAGCTTCCACAGGGATACATCATAATCGCTATCACTATTCATGCCACAACAACCGAATTTCGCCTGAGCCAAATCCATGGCAATAGTGAATTGTTCGCGACCAGGAACACCGTAGTTGGCTTGCAAAGCTTTGCTCATTTTCGCTTCATCTAAATTGATGCCCAAGCAATGAGGCCAAAGGGTTATGGCTAAGCAAACAACAGATTCGGCTAATAGCAATACAACAACGGTTAGGAAATAGAAACTTAGACAGCAATAGGTATTTAGACAGGATGCCCAGAAGCCCATCATTGCTGCCAATACAGCAATCAGTCCAGCCATAGCCAAACCGATTGATATATAATAGAATAGTGGTTCTGGTAAATCATTCAAACGTTCACTGGTTGCTGCTAGCAGGCGTGAAAGGAGTATCCGCTTTGTGTCGGTAAATAAATAAAATCCAGAAACAACCAGTATTGTACCACATATCTGAAATGAGAAATGGGGATTTTAACGGGTATTATTAGTTATAGCATTCGGTAATCTTAGATATAAAAATATTTTATTAATAATTATGATATTAAATATTCTTTGGAGTTAAGACGAGAAATAAAGTGGTTATCATTACAACCAAGATTTTTAAATTTTATAGCATACTTTAAGGCGTTACCATGAAAATAATGGTATATAGACATTATTTGTCTTATTTAAAATCAATATTATTCTGATGAAGAATGTATACCTTATTGTGGAAGATATACAAATATACCTAGGACATTTAAAAATTGGCTATAGCTTTTGCCAGACCGCTTCTTACCCTCAAAGAATTAAATGACATCCATTCGTATAACATGAGACTATAAACTACGAAAGACTGCAGTTAACGTTATAGGGGCTATACAAAAAGTGCAAGTATAGTGAATTATGCAACGTCATTGTGACCTATGACCTTAAGAATACCGAAAAACAGTGAAAATGTAAACATATATAGTCTTTACCAAGGGGGTTTACCTAATCTTATTTTCCGGGATCTATTCGGTAGGAAGGAAAAGACCCACGAAAAACACATCGACACATACCACCTATTTGTCGACTATAAAGCCGCATTCGACAGCCCTATCCGTTCAGAGGTGTTTAAAGCCATGTCTGCATTCGGCATTCCTGCAAAATTAATACGGCTATGCAGGATAACTTTAAGTGGCACAAGGTCAGCAGTTAAAGTAGGAAAGGACCTATCGGAGCCCTTCAATACCGAACGAGGGTTCAGACAAGGTGACAGTTTGTCGTGTGATCTTCTTAACATCCTACTGGAAAAGGTCATACGAGACGCAAAGGTGAACAGAAATGGCACTCTGTACACCAAACAACACATGTTACTCGCCTACGCCGATGACATTGATATAATGGGTCGAACATTGCGAGCGGTAACAGCCACCTTTGAACAAATTGAAAAGGAGTCTGCCAAAGTGGGTCTGGCAGTAAACGGCGAGAAGACCAAGCTGATGGTATCAACGCGCAAGACGTCCAGTAAACTCGGACCAACTGTGGAACTTGAGAACTACAGCTTCGAGGTAGTTAAATACTTTATATACCTTGGTACCGCCATAAATAAAACAAATGACATCAGTTTTGAAATTCGGAGAAGGATTGTGATGGCCAACAGATGCTACTATGGTCTAAGTAAGCAGTTTAGAAACAAGGCCACCTCCCGCCAGACCAAACTCACACTTTACAAGACGCTGATACTACCCGTGCTATTATATGGATCAGAAGCATGGGTACTTGCGCAAGCAGATGAGGCAGCTCTTGGGGTGTTTGAGAGAAAAATTCTCCGAAAGATATACGGGCCGATCTACGTCGACGGTGAATATCGGCGTCCAATGAACCATGAGCTTTACAATTTATACGCGGACATCGACATAGTCAGTCGTATTGAGCTGCAAATGAAATGAATCGGCATCTTCCATTTTAAAACTCAGTTTTTTTTACCTTCACCATAAGGTGGAGTGTATTTTTAAATTTGATTACTGATTGAAATTTTCAAAATATCTAATAGTCGAATGCCCTTGAATGTGCAATAGAGGAACACACAACTACCCCTAAATACTCGGGGTCACATTCTACAGCGTGCTCAAATCGCCCGCGCAAACCACAGCTATCTGCTGTGTCGGTTGCTGGCAGCACTTGGAACACTTGTTGGCGGTACATTTACATGGGGGCTACACCAAAACGTGGACCGATATATCCCATTTGAAATACCAAATATCCAACAATTATTATTATTATTATTAGCAATGTTTGTGCAAAATTTTAGAGCTCTATCTTAAATATTGCGATATATCGTGATTGAGGTGTTGCAAACGGAATAACTTATTCAATTTATAAAGCTTTGATATTTCCACTCTACACTCCATCATTGAACTTTTGGTTATGGTTTTAAGCATATCCATTCCCTTTAGTACGAATTTCTAAAAATCCAGTCTTATCACACGCTCAAGGACCAATACAGACCCACATGCAACATAGACATGTATAGCCATTTTGAGAAGTAATCTCGCCACTTGGCGGTTCCTTCATAAATCGAATATAGATATACACAAAAGGTTTTGAAATTTGGTTTTGAATGGTTTTTTTTAATAAATTTCATTACTAACCCCCATTTCTTAACACAACCTTGATCAACAATCAATTTCATAAGAGCTCCGCATTAAAGTATACAAGTTATAGTTAAAAGATCAATGTTTTTAAAAATTTCAATAATTTTCCACATAATTTGTTAACGAAAAAGCAAACTCAATCCTGATGCAATACAAATTAAATTTAGTTATGCTTCGATGATCGTTTTCATTTTTTTCGTTTATTTGTTTTGTTTTCTTCATTTATTATAAATTCCATTTTATGAATCAACCATCATCATCATCCTCAGCGTTAAGCCACAAATGCCAGACAGACAGGCCAGTCCGCCTGTAATTTAGAAGTATTTTTTTTTTTGGTTTTGTTGTTCGTTTTTGAATGATGGATAACACGATTTGTTGTTGTTGCTGTACTGGTTGTTATGTTTTATAATTTTTGTTGTTGTTATTGTTCATATAATATTCGTAAACTATTATAGGGGAGATGTATGAATATACTTATGTATGTTTAAGTGAGTCTATCTAAAATGAATAATCGTTTCACTTTCTATACACTGCGTATCATAACTATAGACGCACCCTTAATTCAATTGGTATGTTAGTTGACAAATAAAATGGACCCATTAAGTTATTGTTCACAATAAAACGATAAAAAACACATATTATTCAACAAAAATAATTAATTTATTCTTTATGGTTTGTCGATTATTTGCCCTTTAAAAAACTGGTGTTGCATAACTATAGCGTATCACACTTTTACAAAATTAGAAAAAAATCTCTTTTTAAAACGTGTGTAAAATAAAATTATTTTATAAATAATTTTTATTTTGAATAAGCAAAAATTTTAGCCATCACACTGTTGATCAAAATTAAAGTCTTATCATTGACCGCCATCATGATAACAAAATAAAATAATGTTTGGTTTTGATGTTTTCTGCAAAATCGACGAAAATTTTTGAAGGAACACAGTTTTTGTTTTTGGTCGGAAATTTTAATATTTTTGGATTTTAACCATACTTGAGTATGGCCATTTAAGGTATTGGTAATCGTCCTGCTAAAAGAGCGCCATGCCATTGTTGATGCTTTCCCAAAATGGTTTGTCTTCCAAGACTTGAACGTACTCCATTGAATTCATCCGACAACATGGAAATGTCAAATAAAGCATTCCGTGGCTATAAAATGTTCCTAAGGTGGCGTTTACCGAAATATCGTTATTTCTTAATACAATATTTCGGTGGCGGTTCCTTAATGGCCTTGGGAGCATTTTATAGCCATTATTTGACATTTCCATGTTGTCGGATGAATTGAATCGAGTACGTTCAAGTCTTGGAAGACAAATTATTGCCATTTTGGGAAAGCAGTAACAATCAAGGACTCGTCTTTTAGCAGGACAACGCACCAGTTCATAAAAGTGGCCATACTCAAGTATGGTTAAAATCCAAAAATATTAAAATTTCCGACCAGAATCCGATCGAGAACATGTGTGGAATCTTGACTCGTCGTGTCTATGCAGAAAACAGCCAATACCAAACATTATTTTATTTCCAAGAAATGATTATCGATGAATGGCGGTCAACGATGAAACTTGCGAATAATTTTGATCAACAGTGTGATGGCTAAAATTTTTGAACTTATTCAAAATAAGGGAGGCCCTACCCATTATTTATAAAAGTAATTTTATTTTATTTAAGTTTTAAAAAATAATTTTTTCTAATTTTGTAAAAGTGCGTCTATAGTTATGCAACACCAGCAATTTTTAAAGGGCAGAATTCGGCGAAACCATAAAGAATAAATTAATTATTTTTGTTGAATAATATCTGTTTTTGATCATTTTATTGTGAACCATAACTTAATGGGTCCATTTCATTTGTCAACTAACATACCAATTGAATTAAGGGTGCGTCTATAGTTATGATACGCAGTGTAGAAACACAAAACAAACTTACATACATACATACGTACATCCATAGAAAACGTAATCTATCTGCATGCCCACCCGTAAGTATAGCTTTCGTGAATCATTAACTCGTCATTATTATTTTCGGTGTCGATTATTTTTTAGTAAAACAACAAAGATTTAACGCTTCAAGCGTATCACACATGCAAATTTCCATTCTCTCTGTTTCAATATGCGTGTGTGTGAAAGAAATTTTCCAAAGAAATTTTTTTTTTGTGCAGAAAATCTTTCGCCACCTTTTTTTTCGTTTTCAGAAAAATAAATGTTAACATTACCTTACACAATGTAACAAAATTTGACAATGTATAGTTTTGATGTGTCTTAAATCGCGGAAATTTTTGAAGGAAAGAAGTTTTTGTTTTTGGCCCAAAGACCTCTGAAATATACGAAACATGTATTTTATACTCCCCCATAAGGTGGACATTTAAGGTATTTGTAATCGTTGGGGATCTTCATAAATAGAGCGCCATGCCATGGTGGATTTTTGGTACGAAGGTTTGACGCCCAATGAGATATGTGCCGCGAGTTCATCCATAAGAATTATAAAAATGTGGGTTGAGGCGTAGGGTTAGTTGCCCACACTCGGAAAGCCCCTCTTACTATGAAAAAGCAACGAAAAAGAAAACCAAACACCCCAATGTTGGCGACCCCCGCAAACGTATAAATGACCACGATCTGCGAATCTGCACTTTGAATAAACGAACGTTGAATTGCCTTACAGGATTTATGATTAACAGGATAATAATAGACCTTGTCTACAGATTCACTACAGTAGATGAGCGAATTGCTATAATCCGTATAAAAGCGAAGTTCTTCTACATCAGTGTCATTTGCGCCCACGCTACGACCGAATATGCTCCGATAAAGATGAACAGACCAAAGACATATTTTACGAGAAACTGCATATGACCGCTGCCCTGGCCATGACATTAAAATTCTACTAGGAGATTTTAATGCAAAAAATCGGAAGGAAAAATATGTTTGGCAAATATCAGTGTTTACGATGTCCGATCGAGTCGATTTCGGACCATTACCTTGTGGCAGCCAAGGTTCGTAAGCAGCAAATGTGCGATCTAATGTATCACGGAAACTCGACATCGAAAAGCAGTAAACACAACAGATATGAGAAGTCTACTCCGCTCAACTTACCCACCTGCTAATAGTATAGAAGCACAATGTCAAAGAATTGCCCACTCCCTACAAACTACAGCAAAAACAACACTTGTGCACCAAAAACCACCACCAAGAAACCTATGGTACGACCAGGAGTGTCGTATAGGGCAACACGAAAAAAAGACGAAAGAACAAGAAAACATGTGTGCGTGTGCAAATCGAGATGTACAGGAGTCAGAATGAAGTCCGAAAATTCTACCAACGGGTATAACACCAAACCGAAGGCTTTGGTGCAGGCACATCCTCCTGTAGAGATGAAGAAGAAAACCTGGTGACAGATACAGACAGCGTGCTGATAATCTGGAAGGAGCATTTTGAAAAACTTGTGGTATCAAATAGTAGCAGTGAAGAAGACGGTATAATAGATGACGGTATAGAGTGTATACCACCTAGCCAATATGAAGTCAGAATAGCAATCAATCGGCTGGAGAATAATAAAGCAGCAGTTGCCGATGGGTTACAAGCCGAACTATTCAAGACTGGTGGTCAGATGCTGGTAAGGAGCATGCACCAGCTGATTAGTAGGCTAGAGGAATGCATGCCCAATGATTGGAACTTCAGCACCCTGTGTCCCGTGCCAACTATAGAGGAATTAGCCTTCTTCCCATCGCATACAAAGTGCTATCCAGTGTGCTGTGTGAACAAATGAACTCAATGTTCAATGACATCATTGGACCATACCAATGCGGCTTCAGACCAGGCAAATCCACCATTGACCAGATTTTCACTCTGCGCCAAATCCTGGAAAAAACTCACAAAAAACACATCGACACATACCACCTATTCGTTGATTATAAAGCCGCATTCGACAGCCCTATCCGTTCAAAGGTGTTTCCTGCAAAATTCCCACAAAATTAATACGGCTATGCAGGAAAACTTTAACTGGCACAAGGTCAGCAGTTAAAGTCGGAAAGGACCTCTCGGAGCCCTTTAATACCGAACGAGGATATAGACAAGGTGGCAGTTTGTCTGTTACTTTTTTTAACATTCTGCTGGAAAAGGTCATATGAGATGCAACAGATGCTACTATGGTCTGAGTAAACAATTAAAGAACAAGGCCACCTCTCGCCAGAACAAACTCACACTATACATGGCGCTGAAGCATGGGTACTTGTGCAAGCAGATGAGACAGCTCTTGGAGTGTTTGAGAGAAAAATTATTTATAGGCCGATCTGCCCATAGCCGTCGAATGAACAATGAGATGTACCATATATTCTCAGTCATCAACATAGACGTATCGAGCTGCAGCGACTACGTTGGCTAGGTCATGTTGTGAGAATGAATGAGGATGCCCCAGCTCAAAAAGTATAAAAAGGCGATCCAGCTCACGGTTCACGCAGAAGGGGAATGATGAAAAGATCAAGTGGAAGACATCTCGGAACAATTAGATGAGCTGCGCACAAGACCGACGCGCCTGGAAATCTTGTTTAAGCTCGGCTTATGGAAGAAACGTTCTGTCACAAGCTAGCTAAGTAAGAAAGAACGAACTCCAATCGGATGTACCGGTTATTTTGGGTTTATTAATGGCTATTTCAGTGCAACCCTACCATAAAGACCATGCTCACTCAAAATTCTTCGAATTGTTCCTGGGTTACATTTCTTTTCTAGATATTTCTCTGAGATTTTAGAAATTGTGCCTCATTTTATTTATTTTTTATTTTTTGACAGCAGATCGGGTAATATTGATATTTCCCCTATTTTCGTGAGGTTGCAATTGCTTTTGATTAATAATAATAATTTTTTTATATAGAATTTATATTAATATTGGCAATTTTATTTCACTAATGATGTTCATATTCACATATAAAAAATAATAAAATTGTATTCATTAATTGATATGCACTTATGCCATTTTTATAATGAACCAGTAAGGAATGTTCAAAAGTCTATATGATACCCTTCACTACTTTGGGTACATACAAGAGATGCTCATATAACAAAATTCTTATTTGAACGTAGCTTTTAAAAACCATTGAAGTGGAACACATTATCTGCGCGAATATATATTTGAACTATGTTAAAAAACCCTATACACATACCAATACACTCCACTATCTAAATCAAAACCGATTTCAACAAAACTTGGCATATATCAATCTAGACCTAATTCTGTGCAAAATTTTGTTCCAATTGGAATAATATTAGGAGTTTGGTGCACCATTTACATAAAATCGGAAGAAAGTATATATGGGAGCTATATCTAAATCTGAACCGATTCCAACATAACTTCGCATACATTAATCTGGACCTAATTCAGTACTCTATGCTAAATTTTGTCTCAATCGGACCAATATTGGCAGTATGGTGTTCCATTTACATAAAATCGGACGAAGCTATATATTGGAGCCATATCTAAATCTGAACCGATTTCAACAAAACTTAATTCAGTACTCTGTGCAAAATTTTGTCTCAATCGGACAATATTGGGAGTTTGGTACACCATTTATATAAAATCGATCGAAGCTCCAATTCCTTATGCCAAATAAGTCATATGTGCCACATTTCATCCAAATCAGATCATTAATGCGACCTGTACTTTGTTCACAAAAATACATGGACGGACAGACAGACATGTATAAATCGACTGAGAAAGTGATTCTATACCAGGAACCATCTCGTTTCGTTTTGCCTATTACAAACATATGCACAAAAACATAATACCCTGTACCACAGTGTGGTGAAGGGTATAAAAACAAGTGGATACATTTGGCTGTGCCTAACTGTATTTAGGATTCTCAAATGACAGTCTTCGTGGACATACAACTTCTTCACATAACAAGGTCACTCATCATTTTCGGTAGGTTCAATTTTCCAACCCAAGTGTCTAAAGTTTGTCATTTTGTTTTGATCTGCAGGCAATTTACCATGGATTTTAGGTATTTTAAATATCTACCTCATGGTGAAGGGTATAAAATCGGTCTTTACTGGTTCTTTTTTTTAATTTTGGTCAATTTACTAAACAATGGTAATATAAATTCAAGTCACCCTGTTAGCAGAGGATATAACAAAAACGATTAACTTTCCACTTGGCCGAATTTTACGCCACTTACACTTGAAGCGCATGTGTATCGTATGTGTGTGTGTGGGGAAGAAGCCATAACCAAAGCTCCAACATGACATACTACAATTTCCAACAACAACAACAAAAGACAAAACATACATTTTGGGCACAATGTCAATGTTGTTGCTTAATTGCGTATTAGACCATATAAGGAAGATAAACCGTACGATTCGGTTCTATAATTGTTTTGAGCTTTGCCATAAATGACATTTCAATTACAACAACAACAAATACTACCAGAGAAAGAAAGAGTCAACATTCAATGAGTCAATGTTAATTAATTCTAAAATTATTATCACTTAAAGCAACTATTGGAAAAAGAAGGCCTGTGTGCGAACACAGGGAAATCGGTAACGGGCTATAAACCACAGACAAGAAATGACTACGAAGAAGAAGAACGAAAAAAATAAACGGTATTTATAAATCAAATTCAAAATATGTAGAATTTTGTGGTTTATCATCGGGTTGGATGGGTGGGTGGTGGAAGGTATAGAAAAACCTTGGGTGGATTTCACCCGCAATACAAAATACGTTTGCAGTAATTACTATTATATGAAAATAAAAGAAACTGAACTAAAAATTATAATTTAAATGGGTACTAAATAATGTCCATATATGTAAATAGATGTGTATGTAACAAAGCACATTTTTATACTTACTAAAAATAATAAATTACAACAATTGAGCAAAAGTTTATGATTGCAAAAGCGACCCATTGTGATGAGCGAGCGATGATGTGGAGCATAAATAAATGCAAACGATAATCCCAAACTGCAACGGAATTGGATTACAATGGACAGGTCCGATCCGACGTTTTTATTTAGTATTTGGCAAGAAAATTTGAAATCCAATGGATGGGCGGTTGGGTGGAATGGTATGGATTGCACACCCAAACAATAAATAAATTAAAAAAATGGATTTTTTTTTGTTGAATATATTTCTTTTCTTTTTGTTTTCCAAATGAAATCACATTTTTTGTAATCTACACAAATATGCCGGTAGGTAGTTCCCTTCAACTATATAGGTTTTGTAATAATTTGAAGTTCTTTTGAAATTCACACGCTTTCTGATAATAATAATAATTCGTTCCTTTTATTCATAGCGCATTCTCAAACATTTGAGAACGTTTCTTTTTATTTTTCTTCTTTTGTAATCAATGGCCAAACACAACAATGCCTTAATTTATCAGAACTCAGAACACTAAGTGCTTGACTATTTTCTTTTTATCACTAGTTTTTCACTGCATGCGTTATGTCTCCGTCCATTTTCCATTTCATATTTCGAATGAACCGATCCGTTACAATACGATCTGAACCGTAGCTTAGCTTTATTACAACTAAATGAGCAGCAGCAACGTCCACATTTTGTGGCAACATGACGACGGTGGAGTTCAATGGTTATGACGTTGGAACGTCGACGTTGTCGTTATGGTTGATCCATTGTGTGACCGAGAGACCACATCGCACAGTGTACACAAGAGAGCTCTCACCTTTTTCTCTAGAGTGGGGCTATTATGAGATACTTAAAACTAAATATCTTAACACTATTGTTATGCTTACATTATTTGCGCTCTTTTACATTAAATAGATTCTCTGTGTAGTTTACAGCATTACATCCAGGCATGGGAAGTTTGAAATATTGTTTTTGTGGAAAATTGAAGGTAAGAAGATTTGACTCCTAATAAGTATTATGCACACCTAAATTGAGATTTAGTTTGGAGAGTGTCACTGAGAATTCATCACCAAAAATCACCCAGGGAAAAAGAGAGCAAATGAGAGTACGTTTTTAACCATTTACGCTAATGTGTGATTTTGGGAAGTTTTGAGCATCAATGCTCCCAATAATAACCTAAATCAGTGTTGGGCAAAATTCAATTGAGAGTAAGTTTCTGCGAGCGTAACTGAGAATTCACAATTAAAAACGACTGACGTAAAGAGAAAGAAATAGAAAATGTGTTTACTCATCGACCCTCAGTTACGGTAGCGTATATTGGTAAGCATGCCTGACCTAAATAGAGGCAATTCGGTTAAAAAACGTGCAAATACCGTGATTTCAACAGACAGACAGGCAACATACATAAATAGTCATAGAATTTTATTCTGGCAAGGATATATATTTACTTTACAGGAGGTTTGAACAGATCTTTATTGAGAATAAGAGTGTGAGAACGTAAATGAGAGATCATCATCAAAAATGACTGACGAAAAGAGAACAAAAGAGAATACGTGTTTAACCATGGGGTCTACTGTAAACATTTTTTTTGTGTTGCAAATGAAATGATAAATTTAATATAACAACCTCAATCACTGTGTTTACCGGATTTGGCTCTGGCTGACCTGTTCTCTTCCAAAAAACTGAAGACACCGATGACACCGGCTA
This sequence comes from Musca vetustissima, assembly GCF_032173495.1. NCBI lineage: Eukaryota > Metazoa > Arthropoda > Insecta > Diptera > Muscidae > Musca > Musca vetustissima. Next base: position 102,458 of record NW_026874637.1, read on the forward strand.
TTCACTCTTCTTCTGGCGGAACAGAAAACTTCATAAAGCTCTGGCGTTTTAAATCGCTTCCACCTAGAGTAAGATCATCCCTTTCGTCGATACATACATGTTTTAATGGACGAGTTGAACCAAGGTTTTATTTTAGGTGATATCCTCATAGATATGACAGGAACAGTTTCAATATATAATGTAAGTATATTTTCTGTGAGAAATTCGACTTGTTGATCGACAGAAATGAGGCCATATAAACGATCCCAGTTTGCTTGGTGAAATTTAGACTCTATTTCGACGTTTCTTGGGTTTCCTTTAGAATATTAAATTTATAAGCTAGAAATATTAAATCATTTTTCAAATTATTGACAAAAAATAGATCGAGTAATGTGTTTACTGTAAAAGAAAAATGAGTGGGATTAACACTATTGGTTACTAATAAATCGAGAGATTATTAATGAGTGATTTATCAATAAGAATGTTCGAGTTAAAATCTCCGGTAATGATTATTTCGCCGTTTTTGGTGTGCTTAGAAAACCATCAAACAGAATGGTGTTGTTAGGTCTGTAAACACAACCAATTATCATTTTTTGTATTATTATCACCGATGCATGATTTAAAAACTGTTATTGCGTTTATATTCGATTTTACAAAGATAGCTACGCGACGTTCTCTTTCGGATCAGAAGACCAAGTATCCTTGCAGACATATTAGTTTGTCGGGGATAGACGTTTTAAGGCAAGTTTTATGAGATGCAAATAACGTCAATATCAGAATTTTCGAAAATAAATTTAAACTCTTCACTGACAAACATTAATACCTATACATTGGCTGGCCAGACTCTTGGCCAGATTTTTAGTAAAACAATTGGATCCTCTCTCTATACCATAAGTTTGTGCCATAAGGTGGTATTGTGGCATCAACAATGTAAGTAAGTTATTTTGAAAAAACAAGAAACCAGAGTGGTGTAAAGACGTAAGGTATTGTTTATTAAAATAGGAATAAGAGTTAAAAAGTTTGAAGTTGTAAATAAATAGTGTTTTTAAATATTTGTTTATAAATTGTTAAAAAATTAATTAAATCATAAATAATCCTCTTGGACATCGAAAGATTACGATATGTTATTAGGTATTTTGTACTTAACAAAACACCTTAAAATTAAATATTCAACTCTTCAAGATCAACTGCAATGTCCTCACTTTTGCACGTTGGAAAACATTTGCAGAATACGAATATGTTTAGGACTTATACCGAAGTTTAATATTTTAAGGTGCCATTTATACAATTTGCACTACTGTCAACCAATTTAATTTGAACCAATTTGAACCACCGAGAACCAAAAAATATTTTTTTCTCGCGTTGTCCTACCCCATCGTTAGCTATTGAATAGTTCTACGACTTTAAAGGATTTAAACGGAAATTCGTTCACAAATTGAGAGCTTTTCCTTTTTCGTACTATTTTCTATAAAATTCATGCTAAGAACCATTGCAATAAAAGTTATGAATAAATAAAAATTGATTGATTATTAATTAATTCTTAAACGTTATAGAATTTGAACGACCATGATTAAAAAATTACATCATCATATTGTTTTACTATGCATACACTTATTTTCAAATTTCACTTTATTAACGTGTTAAAAAATGTCTAATAACCCTGAACATACTGTAAATTGGAGGATGACCTTAGTATAGGGGCCGCACTGAAACGAGGACCAATATTAATAATTTTTGGTAAACCCAAAATATCAAAGTACAGCCGATTCGGTTAAAAAAAATTGGTTAATTGGTCTCCATAAGGTACCGTTATATGGGGGATATGTCTACACGTCGACTGATATAGCTCTGGCACTTCTGTGCAAATTTTTGGACAGCTAGCTCATTTCCTGCAGACGATAGAGTGATTACAACAGACTGATAGACTTGTGCTTACGACTGAATTGAAGAACACCACATTGGCAATACAGTTCTAATGTATGACTTTTCGATATTTCCACCGCATTCAACTAAGCCGGAAGCTGAAATTTTGAAGCCGATATATCCTTGTTTTCGGACGGGCCAATTTGAAGCCCTAAACTTATTATAGGATCGTAGGATTTCATCACTTCGATTGATGTATATCTCAAGAACATTTTATTAAGGAGGCATATACACCGTTCTTGATGTATATGAGCATATGAGATTTAAAAGCTTTCAAAATATTCACCCTTTGTATGGGAGGACATTATACAGGTGTAGTTTAAATATTAGGGTGTCAAAGTTTGGTTCCAATCCGATGGTCTGTTCCCAATTAATCTTCAGCAAGATTTAGACCATTTTGTGGGGGAGGTACCTGTAGGAGTAAACCGATATTCCCCATTTAAGTGTGAAAGAAATATAACGATGTGCACAGCTTGGACCGAATCGGACATTCCATTCGCTTTATATTAGATTTATGAATATTCTTTGCATCAAAAATTATAGATGTACTCTCAAAAAGTCGAGTACTCAAATATATTTCGAAATTCAATTGCAGTTGCATTAAACAAATTAGTAATTTTGCAAAAATGTATGTAATTTTTTCTCCAATATCTGTATAAAAATTAAAAAATCAATCCTCATTTCGGGGGTCCCGGGACCCCAGGGCCCCCCTGGCTACGTTGGTGGTTGTGACTGATATATTTTTTGATAAAATATATTCAGAGTTTAGTTGAAATCGGAACAATCGATTTGTTGTAATAAATTAAAATATCAATCGATATTTTCTAGAAAATACGGCAAATATATTCCGGCCTTCTTCAATAAAGGCTACCGAAGTCGAATCGTTCCTTTAGGTTAATTCCCATTTTTTGAGTTTTTATTTCAAATATTTATTTATTTTGAGAATTATTTATGGTTTTCTACTAATTTTAGCAATTTATGGTGTATTCTGATCAAAAAATGTTTATCACAATAAATGTTTTAATTACGTTGCCACCACTGTATACTTTGTGGTGTCTCCGGTGAATATTTAGAGGTGTTGCAAAAGGAATGACAAATTTAATATACACTCCAACTTATGGGGGAGATTATAAAAATGGTAAATATATTGCGTAAAGTTCGTCTGGTGTTCTTCAAACTTTTTAACGGTAATCACAAAGGGATGTTCTACAAAATCTTCCATGAAATAATTCCGCTCAAAAAATGGCCGACGAAAATCGTAGACCACGCATTGCATTGTTGCATTCTTGAGGTGAACAATAATTCTAATAATAGATCACGCATTTTTATGTGCGGAAGTAATTGGGCGCCAAGTCACGTTTTGGTCTGTCAAGAAAAGCGCAGGACACCACAGTGATTAATGTGTCGCTCTCATTGTATCTACCATGAATATGTATACCTCACAAAAACCTCCGATTACAAAACAATTCTAAAATCCTATTGACAAGAAGGGCATTCAAACCCTCATCAAGTCAACTGCAAAACGAACCCAAAGTACAGTTTGAATAGAAACTCGAAGAACTTTGGCCGTGACTGACTTCTACGACTTGACTCAACCTCTCACCTATTTCATCTTTCCAACCCGTAAAAAGGAGGTGAATCGTAAAGGGGCAAATATTATAGGGTATAGACATTTTCGAAAATATTTTCAAGCGTAGTAAAAAAAATTCCCATCTCTGCATTACATACAGAATTGGGAGAGTTTGTATGATCATATCTCTCAGTTCGAAGAAGGGACGCGTGCTCAACCATATGGAACATTTCTTCTATTGTAATTTACAATAATAAATAGTTAGGCAAATACAACGGCAACAACAACCACTAAATGAAGCTATGGAGTGTTTGTTGTGAAAGAAAAAATTAACCTGTAAACAAGTCTCTGTGAAATATGTACAAGTACGCCAAAAATATAATAATTACAACAACTCATATCCACGGATGTTGAAACAACAACAACTACAAAAGAACAAATTTACAAAACCATTGACACCATTGGGGGGAGGGTTATTGACAGATGCTTTCTTGTGGATTGGGCAACAAAGGTTGTGGTTCAATATTTAGGGGGAATGTGCTAAGGATCCTATAGGTAAACGGAAATTCAATTGTTTGTTTTTTAATTAATTTGGTATACTTATTGGTGGGAAATAAATTTGGGTAGGCTCGGAACTAAATCATGTTACCTATAAATATTCTATTAGATAGAATAATTTGAAGATTATAAGACCACTGATTGAAAACTCTTTCTCAAAATATCCGACTACGCCTCTGAGCAATGTATAAAATTTGTTACAATATTGCAGTTCATTAAAAAAATATATGAAATACATTTTCAAAAGTATTGAAAAGTTTTGTATATAATTTTCCCACTAATTGGCATTGAATTCTGTGCTGCCTAGGAAACGTGACTGTGGTCAAATGATTCTCACATGCAAACGCATTTGGAAAACAATTTACATTTCAGGTCTACGATATATGGACATAAGTACGTTGGCATCTGCGTATCTGTAGGTCTGCACAGACTGATGAATAATGTTAATGTAAAACAAATGGGCCCGTTTTGCTCTAAATTCCATGATTCATGTTCGTTGTCGGCTTGACTCGTGCTTTGTGGTGCCCCTTTTCTGTTTTGTTGAGCGTCCACCATACGTTGATCCCCAACAAAGCGTAACAAATGTGAATACCCAGCAGAGTATAGAGCAGAATAATCATTGGGGTCAAAACATTAGCGCTCTTTGTTACAATTAAATTAATTCAAACACACACCGACACACATACTCTGGCGCGAATATTTCAATATGGATACGGGGTAGCAGATCGACATTTATTCATACGATCAACCAACTTTCTATCTTTCTCGCAGTGGCTTATGTATACATTGTGGGTACATATGTTTGATTGTTAGTATGTAGGAGTTTATGCATATTTTGTGCAACTCTTACAGTACTCGAAATAATAAATATCACCCACACCTCCACTCAATATATAAGCCTACAAAAGAATTCGGAAGTAGAACAATAGAAGTATGACTTGATTTTGCATGTTAATGTTCTGAATACTGTAACTGACGTTGGGTGTTAGGGAATGATTGAAAGTAATACATTTTGCACAGTGTGACTAGAATTGTAAATTTTGGTTGAAAACCATACCAGAAACTCTCCAACATTCCGAATTTGGGAAGATGTGGTGTGCTACACTAAAAAGTGAACCAATAGATAGCTAGATTTGATATCCAATAAGAATCCAAAATATCAAATTAGAGCTAATACGGAATAATATGGGATACATTAGGGATATTAATCCAACATATAAAATTACAGCCATTTCGGGTGCAAAACTCAATTTGCTATATTAAATATTGTGAGCTCTATCGTGATTTCAACAGACGGACATAGACATGTTATTCAGTGGCATGCAGAAGCGAATGGAGCACTTTTTCCGCCATAAAAATAATATTAACCGGATAAATTCAAACATTTTTGGTCATTTATTACGTATTGTCATTCCGATTGTAACTCATCAAAATACCCACTTCCAAATCTCCCTACCAAAAATTATTAATATTCGACTCCTTTTTTGGATTTAGGCCTAGGCCTAGCCCCTGTGTGGGACGTACCAGAATAAGTGGACCGATATTCCACATCTTCGAACTTGAACTAAGTTTGGAAGAAATAATAGGATAGACAAAGTTTGGATGAAATCAAAATTTTCTGAAACGGATTTGGTCCAAAGAAACATAGGGTCTAGAACCTATATATCGATGAGGCACATTTGCACTGTATCAAAGTGTATACACCCTCATTAGCCATAAGGTTAAGGGTATAAATACCCATTAAAAATATTTGGTGTACATTATGGTTTACATAATCAGTTTGCTGAAATATCACTTTTTGGTATGTATTTGAATGTAATCGGTAGGGATCTGATACTTGGTATTTAGCTTAAGGTATTACAAATTGAATGAGGTGCAAAATATTTTTTGGAAATTAGTACTAAAAGGTACTAAAACTATATTACGCCGGAACGGTTGGATGTTGAACTCTGAAATTTGTAATAAGGGAAGGTGTATGTGTGAAAATGTTTTAATGTTTTAAAAGTACTAAATAACAAATTTGAATGAAACCGTAGATAGTACTAAAATGGCACTAAAAATATCAAAAACTGTTCTACTAAATATGGTATGTAGCTTTGTCAATGATAAAAGGGAATGTGTGAAATTAGTATAAAGGTACTACAAATACCAAATATTATATTATAATGGAACAGGTAGGAATATACAGTAGCGTGCATTATAATAGCATTTATTATATTGAGCATACAATTTTGGTGTTCTTGATTTACAAACAAAAGAATTAATTTTTTTTTTATTTATTTATTAGTTCTTTGCTCTCTTTAAATTAAAGTATAAACCACTTTGGTCTCGTCAGACCATAAAATGTTACGCCACTTAAACATAGGCCAATCTAGGTGATCTTTTGCAAATTTTAATCTTTTGAAGGCATTTATTTTTTAAGTAGAGGTAATTTTCTGGTAGATCTAGCATACAAACTGTGGTGCAGCAAGAGTCTCCTGATTGTATATGCATGAACTTTTTCATTAAATTGATATATTTTTCTATTTCGCCCACGCGTTTCTTGTTTGGGAGACCATTTTATGGCGTTAGAGATAATTTTCTCAAAACAGCCAACCACATCTTGTATCCATTTGTAAATTTTTCCTTCAGAAATCAATTTTTGAGTGAGTTCTCGTTTTTCTTTTGGTCAATGTTTTTCGCGGCCCATTTTTCCAAAAGTTTTTAACATAAAGTGCACGTATTTGGATTCTTTTAAAAATTTTTATAAGCCAAAAATATTCTGATCACAAAAACAAACTAAAAATTTGAATATTAATGCGATTTTACACGTTTTCTTACTCCACTGCTATTATTATGCAAGCGAAATTAAGAGAAAGGCAGAGAAAAAATATCGGTAAATTTTTTCAGATTATTTTCATTCTTTAAAAAGCAATGGCATAAAATATGCAACTAAATAGCGATTTAAAAAATGTAAAAAAGAAATCAACTTTTAACATTATTTTAAATATAAGAAGCAGTACTGAACTGCTATTAATTTGCACGCTACTGTATATCTGAAACTTGATATTTAGCTTTAACTGTTACAAATAGAGTGATGGCAAAACAAGAAAATTAGTACAAACATGTAATAGAAAGTTATAAATATTATGTGAAAATAGAACCGATAGAGATAGAAATATGAATCTTCTTATATAACTTAAAATATTACAAATATAATGTTATGCATAATTTGTTTATGGAAATTAGTACTAAAGAGGTGATACAAATTAGAAAATAAAAATTACATGGAACCGGTAGAAATTGGGAACGTTGTAGATTTCACTATTACAAAGACTATGGCAGGCATTAATATATTTTTGACATTAGTACTAAAATGGTACTAACATTATATTATAATGAAAACAGTATAGATTGAAATCTGAAACATGGTATGTAGCTTTAATATTTTAAATAGAATGATATGCATAATTTTTTACAAATAAGTTAAATATACTAAATATACATTAATAAATATACTAAATATTTGTACAGAGAATGGTAATAATTAATAATTTGTACTAAGAGTGAATAACTTTTGTACGCAAACAAAATATTGTATTCATACCGTTTTTCGTTAAATGGGGTTTAAAAGGCATGGAAACTACTAAATATTGTACATGGGTATGGAGCGATTAGAATGGTAGAAATTCGAATTCGTGTATGTGGCTTCTAAAATAATAGTATAATTACTCCTAATGCCATCAACACATGCAATATACGTTACTGACTGATCATCAACGCCCATTATGAACAGAATGGAATACTCCACAAAATTTGTAAATTGTAGTAAAGGTACTAAAGTACTAAACAAGTACAAGTACAAAAGGAAACTTTTATTATACACATATATGGAAACATTTCCAGAAATGTGTTCTAAAAGGTACTAAGAAGTACTACTGCGGTACGGGTGGATATAGAATTCAGAAATTTTTTACACAGCTTTATCCATGGAAAACAAAGCTTTTCGCATTTTGTATGATTATTTAGTTATGATAAATTAAATATATTACGTAAATTTATAATTACGAAAATGTGTACTAAAAATTACAGACATCAAATATAGTTTCCAACCCATCATGGACCTATACTACAGCGAATGATTTTGTGAATTGTGGTTTAAACTTTTGATATAGTTAAACAGACGGGACATCAAATAGAACTAAATGAAACTATGCAAACAAGCCACTGAACACCACAAGTACTAAATTATTGCCTTTTTTAAAGGCAAATTTTTCTAAAACTTTCACCATAACAGTACTGATATTTCTTTGCAATGTTGTTTCCGATCCAACTGGAAAGACTTTCGATGTAATGAATAATCAGCGGGATCTTTAGTAGAATATATACCAACAATTCTTTCTAATGAGGATTTTGTTGACTTTCGGAAAATATACAAATTAGTAGTAGGATTCGAGCATCAAAGCTTCTTAAACCCTTGTTTGAAAGAAATGCTAAAATACTAAAATTTCTTAAAAAATTAATATACTTAGAAATGCAAAAAATTATGCATCTAAATTAATGTTTATTTTAACTATAAAATTGTATGTAGTTTTGGAAAGATCCGCTAAAGAAGCAGCGGGTGTATGCTACTAGATATATATGTAGTCAACGTTCCTAAATTGTAAACCTAAATTCTTGACCGGTTCAGCTGTTTTTATGGTTGGTAAAATCTCTGCTTTGTATTGGCGATAGAGAGGTTTATATTTCAATGTGTAGCAAAATTTTGCATTGCCTCTAATAGGTAGGAAGTCAAATAGGTAGTTTTTTGATAATGCGTGAAAAGTATGATTTGGCATATGTACATCTTTACTCTTCAATACTTTAAAACACAACACAAAATGTTGTCCCGTTATTCATCTAGACGACAACACAATTGATCTAAATACTGTGCATAACTCAATTCTATTGCACCCCACACATAGTTGATACTGTCAACGACAGTCGTCGCATTATCGAAACTGATGTGTTGCCGTTTTTTCTCTTAAATAAGACACATAATATGATATTTGATGATTTTGCAGAGGTCATCATAATTTTGTGACATTAACATCATCAGAATTTCTATGGCTCACAAAGTGTATGCAGTAGTATGTAATAAAATTAAATTTGAAAGTTAAATAAATTTGAATTATTTATTGTCTGGCTGAGATGGGAGGACTTTAAATTAGATAAATTGAACAATAAATTCGATAATATTCATTTCTAAATAGAAAAACAACATTTAAAACTCGATAAGACGTTTTCTGAATATGAGATTTTTATTCCTTAACCTGTCCCTTCGTGGACAGGCTAAGGAATAAACAATTTTCGATTCGATCTAAAAATAAGTGTGTCTGGTTACGTTTCCAGTAACATTTATTCAGTAAGTTTTAGTTCAGAGAGTAAGCCTTTCTTACTCTCTTTTGCGATAATACTGAAAAAAGTAAACAGACAACATTTAGTAAGATTTAGCAAATAAACAGCTGATTCAAGAAAACATTTGATTTGCGCCAAAATAAACAACAAACAAAAGACGAACACAATTATTTGTATTGCATTTAATATTAAAAATAAAATGAATAATAAAAGAAAAATTGATCTGGTATGTTCCCCGGGAACATTTAAGCTCCCTGCATCAATACATTGCACTCTATCTGGAACTTGCCTAAAAATATATAAGGAATTAGTTTCTAATTTAATGAAACGTTGCATTACTTACGAATTTTCTTCCATTTTCTGTAATTAACTTCAAATTGAACTTTGCAAATTAAAAAAAAAAAATATTTTAAATAATTTTTGTGTTTGGTCAGAAAACAGCTGATCAGAAAATGGCTGAGTTGCAAAATCTTACTGAATAAAATTGTTTCAGTAAACTCCAGCAACTTTGTTGTTGTTCAACTGTCAAACTTGCTCTCGCACTTGACTCTCTTTTACTGGATTTTTGTGTAAACAGACAACATTTAGTAACATTTGGTAACAATTGTTACCAAATATCGAGTTAACAGACAGAGCTAATATTTCCATTTACAAAGTATGGACCAAATCGGACACTCCATTCGTTCCATCATAAGGTGTGGTACATTTTTCAACGCCTCAAAATATTCTCCGGAGTATATTTAATCGTGTGCAGAAAAAATTCAAGTCATTGCGTAGCAAATTTTCCTAACAAAAATTGTTAAACCGAATTTGATTTAATTTGATATTTAATGTTCTTATTTGGTGTCAAACCAAAAATGAATAAAATAGATGACATTTTGGTACCGCCATATATTCGTCACGTTTTTATACCGAATTTTCTATTTTAGGTTATCATTAGTACATTTGCTCAATATCTGTGTACTTTTTACGATAACCCTTCTGGGCAAGTGTATCAACCGAGTTAGCTCTAATTGGATATATCGAGTTATTATTGGCTTGTAAATATTGCTACCAACAATTTTTATAACGGTCGATCTTTGGGTATTGTCCATATAAAAATCCAGCCCCTTTAAGGGTTTTTTGAGTCTAGGCACAAGTGCCTACGTTTTAGAATTACGAAATGGCTATAATTTCGCATTCCGCGACATTGGTGGATAAACATGATTCTACATAGCCTCCATACCAAGGTCATTTTCGATATGTTCAAAAATATGTTCCCGTATTGCAATAATCTACTATTCTTTGTTACTCCCTTCAACATTATAATGTAAAATTTGATTTGTATATTATACGTTATTTGTTTACAAACGGCTTTATCAATTTTTAATCAAATAAGAAAATTCAAATGTATCAGCGCTCTATCTGCGAAGGTATCAATGCAGTCGACCGGCGGATAATGGAAAATTAAAACAGAAAATGTAAAACATTGTGACCTTTAAAATATAGTTTTAAAATTGTTTGATCGGCCATTCTCCCTATTAAAACAGTCTAATGTCATCGAAATATTTACATTAAATATTATTTTACAATTAAAATCAACAATAAAAATCCGTTTTTCATTTGTACAAATATGGATTTTTTTATTCGTATGAATTTTTTAATCAAATCGGTAATGATATGAACACACTTTATAATAATATACATATAATTTAGAATCAGATCAACTCAAAAAAATTAAAGACGCACATAATAAAAACCAATTTAGTACGACCTGTAAAATTTAAAAAAAAATCTGTATGTAGAAAAAATATTTTATTTTGTTATAAAAAATATACAAATATGTGGTTTCAGCAAATTATAACACAATCATTTATCTGACACATCGATTTGTGTTAAAAAAAATTGCGAGATTGTATGTGTAGATGGACGTTATTTCATACACCTTAAATTTTTTTTTTAGATTTTTCGTTGTGTAGAAATCATGTTGTCGTCAATCTGTAAGATTTAAAATGTTTTCTTTTTCTGTTTCCTTTTTCAATAATTGTAGTTGTATAAACCGTTTATTTGGTTGTGGGTTTTTATTTCTTTTTATACAAAATATATTTTGTTTCTTGTTGTTTTTTTCTTTTAGGCCGTTGTATTGGTTAACGTGTTGCTTGTACTTTTGTTCTTGTTGTTGTTATTATATTGTTAATGCACTCTTGTTTAAAAATCCAATGAATTTTTAACATTTGGACTGATGTTACTGCCACAGCTTAATGTGGGTGATTTTGTATCCGCATCTTTGTTGTCTTCTTGTAATTCTATATTAAAAAATAGAAGTGGATATTATAGGTTTGAGATTATTATTGGAGATCTGAACTTACCAGGAGGCAAATGCAATTTTTCAATGACAAACTTTTTGCGTCTCAATTTAAACGCCAAATCAGTTGTCTCAGGCATATAGGCACTTAATGTGTTAATGGCGGTTATTCTACGTAAATGAATCAGTCCATGGTATTCCTTAAAGGCGGGATTTGTTTCCTTGTCCGAACCGGCAAACGATTCCAATTCAATGGCGAAATCAACCAAATTACGTATTTTTGAAACCAAGGATTCATCCTGCAAGTATAGAAATTAGATACATGTTAGTATTTATGGGCATATTTAAAGATTAATATTAAAAAGGAGGCAACTTATGGCAAATGTTCTCATTCATATAAAAAAATTGGATATTTTTGGAGTCGAAGAGGACAATTGTGTGTTAAATCTTTTTCGGAGATAATTTTAAAACTGCAAAATAGCTGTATATGAGAATAATTCCTTAATCATTTCATTGAAGGCCCACATTATACTTTTAGAAGATCAACAAATCGTCTTGGATATACTCTCCAGAAGTTCTATAAATTTTGGCCGATGGGCTTATATGTCGTTACCAAGTTTTCGCCTTCTGGTTGATACCACCCCGCTTCTCGCGTCAAGAAAGTAAAAACTGACATGCCCGACTTTGCGGTGGATATTTGAAGATTGCGCTCTGTAACGACGTCAATTTTAACGCCTGCAGAAATAATGTTATACTGAAGATACATGTTGAACGAAATAGGAGATATTGTGGCATTCGTAATGTCGGATATCAGCCCAAAATGATCGGCAGTGCGCTTTTGACAGTTCGAAGTGTTGCAAACAAAATGTTAGCTTTTGTGGTAGGTAGTAGGTTAATTAATCACCATGAAGAAGTATGAACATCAAGATACATTCCAATTTCGTTGAAATTAATTTCACGTCTTATAAACCAAATATTCTAAATCACGTTCATTTTAATAAAGTCCCCGAACAATACTTACATATTTTGCAACCAAATGCATTGGCATTGTTATAAAACAAACCGATACCGATGAACGTACTGCCGCTCTCAAAATCGTTAAAAATTTCAACAAATCATCTCCGTACTTATCATCATACCACATGGGAGAACCCAAAGATGTGATGCACACGCGACATAGACTTTTCTTTATAAGGAAACCACCGGAATGGAATTTGTCATCGCGCAACAGCTGTTGAATCTCTTTGAGTAAACGTAAATATTTGGAATTTTCAAACAATTGTGTTTTTGTTGGTGCTTTACAAATTGGTGGTGGAGGTGTAGGCAACGATGATGATGTCTCCGTTGAACCAGTTGCATTTTTATCATCCCCCGCCGGATTTGTTGATGCTGATGTATTTGAAGGATTCAGTGAATTGGAAGCATTATTGGCATTTTCTTGTTCCATTTCTTTGCTTGAATCCATAACATATGTGGCATCACTATCATTGTCATAGAGATTGGCAACTTCTTCCTCATCGTCGTCATAATCATCTTGATTGACAACAATTTCATTATCCAAAGGATCATCAGACCATGTTACGGTGTCGGCATGTTTCAGCATGTTCATATCCATGTGTTCCATTAAATTGAAGTGGTGACCAATTTGAGTTTGTGTCTTTTCTGAATTGACCATTGGCAGATCGTTGTAACGCCATGCAATGCGAAGGCCATTCTTGGCTGTGTCGGGATTTTCTTCAGCCTCCATTTGAGTTTCAATTTTCAATTCACCCTCATCCAAGGGTTTGGGTAATTTTACAATTACATCCTTGGGATTGTCATCTAAGCTGCCAAGGAATACGGTTTGCTTGGACAAAATGCCTTCGGCCATAAAGTATTTGGCCAGCACTTTGGAATAGGTGACAAATTTGTCCTCTTCGATTAAGCATATTGAACCAATGGGTAAACCACCACCTAGAGGAGGAGGAATGAGAAAAACCCACAATTTTATAAATATTTTACATTGGAGTTTGTTTTCACACTCACCTAGGATTACATCCAACGATGGATTACCACTTGATGTTATTACCTGGCCGGTTTGGGGACTGGTCCTTGTGAAGGGTATTTGTTTCTGTACATTTCTTTTGCGAAAACTTGACATTCTTTTTAGAGTGTGTGTGCTGTTGCTAGTTGTGGCCTCTTAAATCTTTCGTGTGTTGTATTCAGTTCAGGGAATATTGTATGTTGTTTATAAATTTTTTGATAATTTAATAATACAGCATCAGATCCATTTCACAGCTGTAATACGAAAAGTGTCAATTAGATTAGTGAAATCGTTTTAAAATGTCATAAATTGAATACAATTTAGAATTCACAGGTAACCGATACAAAACAAAAAAGAAATGTGTAAAATCTAAACATATGCGGGCGCCACGGTAAGAACAGCTGATAAATAAATAATTTCGGCATGAATAATTAAATTACGTTTTTACTCTGTATTGGACATAAATGTATTTATTTTATACTTATTTGGAGGATATTCTCCTCTCGGATATAGTAATTTTAAAACCGATCCCAAAGGACCACTTTTCTCCATTTCAAACAAACATTATCATCACCCACAACACATCCATCACGTAACGACGTAACGCCGATTGTGCATAATAACAACTCTTTACCAATTCCACTAATTGCATTCTCTTGCAATAAATTTTGCGAAATGGTGTGATTGGCAATTTTTTTGCAAACGTTTCCTATTTAGTTTTCAATTATTTTCTACCGCTTTGGTCTTACCAACAAAACCAAAACACAACACAAAAGACTCTTGGCCTTTGGTATTCCTTTAATTCTCACAGAATTTGCAATTTACACGCCAAACCAACAAGACTTTGATAATGAAACAAAACTCCAAGCCACAACAGAAAGAATAGGCGGCGTCGAAACAAGCAACAATTAAATTGTATCGACGTCGCCACTGAGGTTTGACGCCGATTTCTTATCGTAAAGTGACGGCCTATTGAATTAATATTATTTTGAGATAAGATCATGGGGTCTGATTTTTTCCGAAATAACTATAAAAAGGTTGAACAAAAAAGTTATGGGTAAACAAACAAGAGGCTAACTTCTATTTTCTTCATTCTTCTGCATATAAGAAAGTCCAAAAGAATGAAGATAGACGTCTGAAGAGATCTTTTTAGAAAGTCTGACTTGTCTTGGTTTCTATGAAAGTGGTTTTAGACGTATGTTTTCTTATAGAACAGGCGAAAGTGTTTATAGAATAGCTGGATGTTTCGATTTAGAAAAAAATGGAAGTCTTGAAATCAGTATGAATAAATACAGAACCCTCAGAGTAATATATTGAAGACCAGAGAGTTACATCGAAGACAGAAAGTTTTTTTTATATAGAATGCCAAGGCGATTTCTATATAGATTACCCGAAGGTTTTCTATATGAAAGTCCAGAAAGCATTTATATAGAAGACACAAAATGTATTTTTATATCTAAAACGACAGTAAGGAAAGTTCAAAGTCGGACGGGGCTTTCACCAATTTGGGTTCATACAGAGATGCTCCTATGTAAAATAACCTGTCGTAAAAAAATCTAAAACCTTACGTAGCAGATTTATCATCTTTAGAGGACCAGTGAAATGGTATACTTCACCGAAACTATAAAAAATATAGATGATTAAAGATTACAGATTATAAAACACCTTGTACATTAGAACTTTTTACCGGGTTAACCTACTTTATGAGGAGTTATTTGGCATATATGCAAAGGGAATGACAATTGAAATACATGATTGTCCCCTAAAAAAGGTGACGTATGGTTACCTTATAGTAGCGGATATGAATGTCTTCTTGTAGGAAAGCTGTAGCTATTCTTATAGAAAATCTGTGTTTTTTATTGAAGTTTTACCACTTGAAGATTGTATATTTGTGAAATAAATCCTCATAAATTGGGTTAACCCTACAAAAAGTTCTTTATTGAAATTCAACTGAAATTAAACTGATAAAGCATTCATCTGGAAGAAATTACTTTAGTTATGTGTTACAAAAATGTCAAATAAACACCTACGTATATTTTTTCATCTAAACTTTTGCACATCGAAATATGTCTTCCGAACTTAAATCTTGTTCGAAGATGAGGAATATCGCTCCACTCCTTCAGGTACCTCTCCCAACAAATGGTCAAAATGTAGTTGAAAATTCATTTCAACCAAGCTTTTGGGAAAATAATATTGGAACCAAACCACCCCCTTTTAATTCAAATTTAATACACAGCGAATAGAATGTCTGATTTGTTTCAAAGTGAACATATTGTAGTGTTTTTGCCAACTCTAAATTAAGTCCGAAAATGGGACCCATCGGTCCACTGCTTCGGGTACATCCACCACAAAGGGTTAACTCTTTGTAAATTTGTTAATACAAACTATGACGTTTTTGGACCAAACACGCATAATGTTTGAAGATGGATCTCATCGGCCCACTCCTTTTGGTACCTCTCCCACAAAGTTTTAACATTTTGGAAATTTGTTAATACAATGTCAATCAACTGGAATATCCGATTTGATGCAAATCTTACGATGCGTAATATTATAAAATCAGCCTGTAGATGGCATTTATCGGTCCACTCCTTCTGATACCTCCGCCACTAAGGAACAACATTTTAAAAACTTGTTAGTTTCAAAGGAAGCGAATGAAGTATCCGAATTGATGTCCATCGAACATGTAGACTCCACTTTTTAAATAAACTTGTCCAAGTCTACTGGGGCGAGACTCCTAAATTCTGCATTATGTTATTATAATTTCGTCGATTTCCTTTACAAAATTACAATATTCTTCGACATGAACTCAAAATAAATTTGAACTAAATTAATTATTAAAGTGTTAAGTTTTTATAATTTGGCCCGAATCTAATTGGAAATTGAAAACGAAATTTATTAGCATCATGGTTTTTGTCTAGAATTAGGACACATATTGAGAAAATTACCATTCTGATATAAAGTCATTACTGTCAGCATTGAAAATTAGTATTGGTAAGCGAGTCTGTGGTGACAAATTTTTATACAACTGAACTGTTATAATGGATTCGTGTTAATCGTGTAATATAGATGGCAGTATTAGGTATTTCCTATAGAAAACATAGCATTTAGTGTTTCGTTTAATGACGAGCAGATGTCACTATCAGAATTAACATCGAATGTTAGTTCAAGGGTTCACATACAGATGGCGCAGAAACACAAAATATAAATGTTTTATAATGTATTTATATTAAATTCGGGGACATCTATAATTGGTTGTGAAGTTGGTAAGGTGAATTACTATTCTAATATGATTTAGACATAAACCAGTTCAATTTCAATATTAGTCAATTCCAATTAAAACTCCTTGGAATTCTGAATTTGGAATGAATAGAAATACTCATATTAATTCACATATATTATATAGAAGGTACTTTTATTTCTAATTAGTAATAGTCAAAGGTTCCGGAATTGGGGTTGGCCGGTTTTGTTACAAACGAAGTCGATTGAATACCATTGCTGTAGTATTGGATTCTTACTGCCAATGTGGTTGACATCGGCAAATTTGTTTGAGCATGATTTGTAGTTTTAACTGGACTGTCTTACTTGCCACACAGTTAATAGAACAATGGGTCTTTTCCGCAACAAAATCAATGACCGTGTCATCAAATGTGTAGCCGAAGATAATTGGTCGCCAACATCATGTACTTTGACGCCCTTTGACCTCATGATTTGCAATTACTTAAAAGCATACAACTTAAATTTTTCCTCAGCGTCATCCAAATCTTCGTGCGTCTGCCCCAAGTTTGCTATATTTTATCCTAAACTTAATTCATAATAGCATGTATGAACGTGGGTAAGTTCGGGTGAAGTTTTTATACCCTACCTCATTGCATCCAATAGAAAACTGAATACCAAGCTACATACACAGGATGAATAATTAGGTTTTGAATCTGAACATATTTGAAATGAGTTACCTTTGTAAGGGGGCTATACACCAATGTTGAAAATACAACCACTTTGTAATCATAAACCGATATTTTTAATATTGGTAGGTAGATTTCGATTTAAGCATGTCCGTCTGTTGAAATCAGGATAAATATTTAGAATATAGTTTTTTTAACATTGCTACTACTCCTAGGATGTTTGTGTATTCAAAATGGTCTATGTTTTGGTATGGTCCCTATTTAACGGCACCCCCAATTTATTCGGTGTGTGGGGCAAGTTTTTAATCGAATTGACTGTAATTTGCTATTTTGAGTTTTTAATGAGTAGTAAATCATCCTACCATAAATAATAAATATTGGTCCATTTTTATACCCTTCACCACACTGCGGTACAGGCTTTTATGTCTTTGTGCATATGTTTGTAACAGGCAAAAGGAAACGAGTTAGACACATGGTTCCTTTCCATGTCCGTCCGTCTGTTGATGTTAATTTGTAAACAAAGTACAGATCGCAAGGACGAATCCCATTGAAATTTGGGAAAAAATCGGTTCAGATTTAAATATAGCCCCCACATATATTTTCGTCCGATTTAATGTAAATTGTATACCAAAGTACCTATATATCTTTCGATTTGCACGAAATTTGGCATACAATGTCATAGCATCCATATAAAAATATCCATCCATTTTAGGTATTTTGAATTTACAACTTATGGCGAAGGGTAGAAATAGTTCGGCCCTTCCAACGTAAAGACATTTTTACTTGTTGTTGCAATACATACTTTTATTTCAATATAAATTAAAATATTTTTTACATTCATATCGTGCCAATGATTAATTATATCTCTCCAATTTTTTACATCTATTCAAATCGATTTAATTTAACAAATTTCAATTTAATGATCGCAACATATGCTAAATATTTTTTTTTAAATGGCAAAACCCCATTTAGGCAATGCTGAGTAATAGTGATCGATTGAATTGTTGCAGGGTCTGGTCAGGTCTGGACGCATAGACGGGTGTAGTGAACAAATGTTGGTGGCGACGATGATGATGCTGAGAGAGTATGTGTCGAATTTCCACAAAAGACGAAGCTAAAATGTGCGATGTTGCGGACACAGGACACGACTGTATAAAAAACTGAATATCCTGCTGTGTGGGTTGAATGCTGGACACAGCCATACATTTACCACACTGGACATGATGGCAATTTTCAAAATGATGTGGCTGTTGTCCATATTGTGTGTTTTTTACATCATATCTATATAATAGAAGTATGTCTATGTAATTTGGTGTGTGTCTGTGTGTAAAGTTACCCTTTCAATAGATTTTTATTATTGGTTTATATGTGTGTGTGCCATCTCAAGGGTGGTTGAGCATCCCACTATTCACTATTGAAAACATTTCGTTAACCATTTCTGATTCCAATAAATATGTACTGGACAATGGTCATCATTAATTCACATTATTTCATTATTGAATGCGAATGTCTCTAAGAAGGGGTGCAAAGGATTCTGTTCTTAGTTTTTTGGGAAGTTTTACAAGGGTTTCTTGTGAATTTCTGGCTATTTTTTGGGAAAAAATTCATAAAATTGTTGTGAATATTTAGCTGTGGGTCCTTTGAGTTAGGGGTAGTAAAAACTTTCTCTTCACATTTCATTTGGCCATTTGTAATGATGGGGCACAGTATGCAATATTGAATAACCACGTGGTGGTGGTGGTGGTGTGTGTGTGCGTATATGCTTAAAGGATTGTGGGTGTTCTATTCTTTTCACTAGTATCCTTTTATTTTTTTCAACGAAGTTTATTGTACGTCGTTTCAAATTGGAAATACCTTTTCTTATGGTTTTAGATTTATAAGCCTTGCTATAGCAGATTTTTCAAAAGAACGAAGGCATTTTTATTTTATTTTATGGACTGTATGTCCATAAAATTTTCTTCTCAAAAAGTTAAGTAATGGTATTAAACGGAAAACCGCAAATATCAGTAAAATTAAAATGAAAAAAAATCTTGATCAGAATAAAATACTATTTCGACTTAGCAATGCTCGTCTGTCGCAATAGAATGGAATATAAATTATGCATTTATGCCCATACTTTTTCTACCTAATCAGTTGTAATTTCGTATTTTAGGTTTTTACTGGGTACTTCCCACTAAACATTTTTTATATTGGTCCTCTTTTTAGGATAGCCTCCATATATCGTAACATTCCAAATGTCGGTGTTTTGGGGTGTTTGAGCACAGGTTTTAACTAAATTGATTGTAACCTTATGATTTGGATTTTCACTGAGTAGAGAATCTCCCTACCAAATATGATCAATATTGGACCAAGTTACAGGGTAGCACCCAAATATAGCCCATGGTACTCCCCATTAATTGGTATTTTGTGGGTTTAGGGTACGTTTTTAAACCGAATTTTCTCTAATTCGATTTTTTAGTTTCCAGTCTTACTACAAAAACTATCAATATCGTCTTACGTTATTACGGTAACGACACATTTGCGGTTTTTTAAATGATTAGGGCGAATTTTCCCATAATTTAGCTAGCGGCGCTAAATAAATAACTTCTAAAAATTTGCACAATTTCTGTCGAAATAGTGAATCGAATATGCACCAGATCGGATCATGTTTTGCTAATGCTCACATATAAAGGTGTCACCTATTTTCGGTATTTTGAGGATTTTCGCCATAGTTTTCATCGAAATTTGTCTTACTTTTATACTCCCTGGCTTTTAAATTATTCTTCCAAAAATTATTAATATTGGTCAAGTTTTTAGGGTACCCAAAATTCCGATATCTTGAGGATTTTTGGCACATTATCAGCCATAGTTGCAGGTAAAGGTCGTTGCCTCTGGTATCAATATATAATGCATTTCATATAGAGTAACTTCGGGTAATGTGGACTATACGTGGATCACCCCCTTATCTTAGAAAATACTTGAAATATGACAATGCTGCCTTGATATATGTTTTCCTAATAAGTGAAAACAAACATTAAACATGACTTTCAATACATAATTGCAATATTGAAAATTTCGTTAAGCTCTTATTGAAATCTGTGATTTGAATATTTTTTTTAGCTCAGGAGTCAAACATTTTGCTTTTCTCAAATTAAAGAAGTTATCTGGTTCTACATTTTCTACAACATAAATGTACCATTAGCTGTAATTAAAATCAGTGGGTTTAAATTTGTATCTATTTTTTAAGCCGAAAATAATTTTTAAATAAAATAATTCAAAGTCGGGTAATGTGGACCACTATAAAAAACGGGACCACCACGTCTAATGTGGACCATCCCCCATATCTAAGAAATTGCTTGAAATATGACTATGCCGCCTTGATAAATGTTTTCCTAATTAGTGAAAACAAACATCAAACTTGGTTTTTAATAAATAATTGCAATGTTGAAAATGCAGTAGTAGAAAATGTAGTTCTGATCGTAAAAGTGTGATTTGAGCATTTTTTAGCACAATAGTCGAACATTTTTGCACAATAGTCGAACACTTTGTTTTTCTCGAATATAAAGAAGTAATGTGATTTTCTTGTTTTCTTTAACAAAAATATACGTCTAACTGCAATTACAATCGGTGATTTTTAATTTTTATTCATTTTTTAAGCCGATAAATGTTTTTAAATAAAAATATTCAATGTCGGGTAATGTGGACCACTATAAAAAAGTGGGAACTTTTCACGAGGGCGAGTTCGAAACATGTGGGCATTTAATATCCTAAGAGGTATTCTTTCCTCTGGAAACTCGATATGCGAAATTAGAGGTGCTTCGATTGGATAATGAAGCAAGGACCTTCAGAATACCACAAATGGGGCGGTACCCTTAAATTGGGGCTATTCCAAAACATAAACCCATATATTTTTGCATTCATTGTTACCCAAGAGTGCAATAAATTAAAATTTATCACAAGCAAACCACTACCTACCTTTAACATACTCATTACCCACACATACTGTTCCAAATTACCCACCCATACTGGTCCACATTACCCGCCAAGTTATTTATATTCGCAGTTTTGATTTTTTAAATATAATTTTTGATCTGGAATATATTTAGACAACAAATCTACGATGTTGTGTTGTTACGTCCCCAATACTCAAAAAAGAAAATTGTGGTCCACATTACCCGAAGTTACTCTAATTATATTAATAATCTATATACAAAAATACAAAACATTAGTCAATGTCGAAAAATTTTCATTAAATTTGTCGAGGCTTGTACTTGTTCATACCGGAGTCAAACATTTACTCTTTCGAATAACGTTAGAATTTTTGAATTCGGACATTTCACTGTTCACTTGTGGTATCTCCAATATAAAGACGCCGCACTTTTTCATCATCTCGAAAGTTTGAGATTCACTATCCAAAATCATTCGATGTAGTATAGTTTCATGTGGGGTTGTCAGATCACGTACATAAGGGCTATGTTAAAACCTGGAGCTATATTGAAGTTGCTTGTCCAGACGATTTTGATCCCACTTACCTATAGTTAATCTAGTTGGGAAATTCGGTTAGGACCTTCAATATACCGAAAATGTGTTATGATATGACCTAGAATCCGGCTGCAATGTGTATGGAGAAACTCGCATATATCCAGGAAAACCATATTTAATTATATCCGAAGCATATATAAAGTCCATTCTGCTATACGTCAGTGAAACCTGGCTTGTTTCAAACACCATCACGCAAAAGCTACAGACATTCATATTTCATTGTTTCATGAAATTTTGAAGATATACATACATGCATGTGTAGAATTTCAAAGTTACGACGGACATCGACTTTTTATCATCATCTGAAATATATACTTAATGAGAACCCCGATGAATATTTTCCGTATACATAAGTTGACATTCCAAATTGCTGGCGAATAAAATACTTCTTCCGATAATTTTTGTAATGTATGTCCATGTGTTTTTATATCCACCATATGAAAAGGCATCGTTTAATTTTCGATATGTAGACATTTCTAGCCCACTTATCTAACCTAAGTACCTGTAATTCGGAAAATATCATGACAAGGCACTATGGGCCAGGAACCCAATTTTTTTGGAAAAAAATCCATTTCAGGTAGAGTGGAAAAATGTTATATATTATAAATCTAGAGACTTTGAGCTTTACAGCAGTAAATTTTTATATCATTCTATTAAAATATTAACACAAAATGGCGGTCAATTAAATATATGGAAGTGGTGATTATAATGAAGGTACACATTATTTGTAATTTGAAGATAATCATTAATAATTTAGTATTCAATACTCATAAATATTATTTAAAAAAAATTGAGTTGCAGAACCCAGATGATATTTTAATGGTATTGGACCAATCGAACCCTTGATATGTTCATTGTCCAGAATTTTGTTTATAATTCATCAACAGACGGACGGACGGGCATATATAAATCAGAAAGTTATTCTATGCAGATGCTCAAAAGTAGCTATGGGTCTACCTCGTTTCCTTTTGCATCTTACAAACATATGCACAAAGCCATAAGTTTGGTGAAAAGATTACCCGAATATTATCATGATCCCTTTGAAAATATTGTTCTCACGATCCTTTTGAGCAAAACCCATAGAACTGGACATGCTACAATAACAAATCTGCACGAGAAAACTCTTCTTACTCCACATTTCGTAACCACATGCAAAATAGGACATTTCGAACACTTTACTTCATATGGAATTCAATAACAGTAATTATAACACATTGCGACATTCCACATTCCAAACAAGAAAATCGAAAAAAGGATAAAACCCCTACTTGAAATAAAATTTATTGCTACCATATGGAAACAAATTGTCCGTTTTCTTAAACCAATGCCGACTAACTGCACTAACAAGTGGATAAATTCTAAAACCAAACCTTTAACTACTAAAATAGACAAGCGAAAATAATTCCAAAGAGTAGGCACGACCGATCTAACCGTCAATGGTTGAGATTTGTGTTCAAGAGTGGTCAGGTCTGGCTAGCTAGGAGGACATATGGTTAAATCATTAATTGTTTGTTGTTGTTACTACTGCTGTTGTTGTTATTCAAAGGCTTGAACTACTGCAGGCGATACTGCTGGTAGCATTCGATACGCTCATAAGCGATGACGTCTGGAGGTTGGCTTGGTTTTCCCTACCATGGAGATATTCGTCGAAGAAGAACAAGAACACACAATGATTCTATTGAAATGCGAATAGATTCTCTTCTGTGTGTGTGTGTGGCTTTGATGGCTCAGTGAAAGATGTTCCAAAATGTGTAAGATTTTACGCCCAGAAATTTCGACATTACAAGAGGTAAGATACATATACGAATCCTTTTACGTTCGTTTACTGTCTGTCTATAGAGCACTAGAATAGTGAAAGAGTATAGCAGACGACGAAAGAGAGGAATTGTTAGTCGGCCGTTCTGCCTGCATGATGCAATAATGCATTTCGAATGCTTCATAAATTTTCCAATAAAAATGCCGAGAGATGCCGGTCAAAAAGGATTTATTTGAAATACGAAATTGACCACGCGTTATGGTTTGAAGCAGCAGGGCGCTAACAGCTGTTTGTTAGAAAATATTGAATGATACCTCCTACTACTAATGAGGGACATGATTGAAATTCAAAACATTGACCAGTGTGCAAAAAAGATAAAAGACAAAAACTAATAGATGGACTTTATTAACGAAAAACATTTATAAAAAAATACCGAAAAAGTCCTTAAAAAATAACAAAAACGAGCAGTGCAGTAGCGAAATTAACTGGATTATGAAGGGCTTAGAAATAGTGTGATAAGGTCGATACTTTTTGTTTTACTTTCCGACTGGAAACTCTAAAGTCGAAAAATGAAGGAGACTGAAGAGTTGCGGACACAGGCTGAAGTGTCCATCCGTTTGTCTGTCCATGTATTATTTTTGCCCGATTGAGACGAAATTTTGTACATCGTATCAAACGGAGTCTGGAATCATGTGTGCAAAGTTTTGTCAAAAGCTCCCATTTTTTGTCCTTTTTTGAAAATGGACTCCAAATACCCTAAGAATGTTCGACTTACACGACATTTTACATAACAGTGAATTGTACCCCTCTTCTCGATTTTCTGACAAAATTGTAAAGGGTCCCCCCTTATCGACTTCCTAAAAAAATTGTAATGGGTCCACCCTTCTCAATTTATGACAAAATTGTAAAGGGTCCCCTCTTCTCGATTTTCTGACAAAATTGTAAAGGTCCCCCTTATCGACTTCCACAGGAAATTGTAAGAGTCCACCATTCTCGATTTGCTGAGAAAATTTTAAAGGGTCCCTCCTTCCCGAAAAAGGAACATCGTGTGTTAAGCTTTGCTTAAATCGGCTCTGATTTAAATATGACTCCCATATATATCCTCTTCAGATTTTATGTAAATGGAACACCAAAATCTCAAGGCTTGTCAGATTAACTAGAAAATTTAGATAGCGCCACGATTTGTTAAATAGATTCAGATTAAGATATAGCTCCCATATATACCAAAGATTCCCAACTTGCATCCAATTTTACTAAAAAAAACAAGTAAAAACTATGTTAAGTTCTGCCCTGCCGAACTTTTTATATCCTCTACTTAAGGATGACAATCAAAATATATAAAATTAATAGGGGCTCCTAGGATAAAATTCATGTTATAATAGGACCTTGAGCACACGAAAGATATGTAAGAAAAAGATGATTGAAATTCTACCGTTATATAGGACTATATTAAAACGGAGGTCAATATTGATATTATTCGGTAGTAAGATTTGACCGCCAATGAGAATACAAAATTCCAAATTACCGCCTATTCGATTGGAAAACGTGTCCAAAATCCCTAGATCACCGAATACTGGGGGTACCCTGAAACTTGGGTAAAAATTAATCATTTTTGGTATGGAGATGTGCCACACAATGATAATCCAAAATACCAAATTATATGGGGGCTACCATGAAACTTGGGTCAATATTAAAAAATTTTTGGTATGATGTGTTACACAATGAGAACTCAAAATATCGAATTACAGCCAAACTTTTTGGGCTACACCAAACCGTGGACCCGTATATACCATTTGCCACACCAAACATCCTAGGAGTACTAGCAATGTCTGTGCAAAATTTCAGAATAAATATAGAGTATATATAGAGTGTGGGGTCACCGGTTAATATTTCGAGGTGTTGTAAACGGAATGACAAATTTAATATACACTCAACCCTTTGATGGAGGGTATAATAATTAAAATCCGTATATGGGCTATATATCGATGCACGACGTAGCTGTACTTCGATTACAACTTATAATGGACAGGAGGACAAACTGCTAGATATGTTTAGTTAGTCGAATTTTGACCAGTATACTATGAGTGGATCTTGGACCAATATAGTGCCAAGGTATCGGTACCCCAATAAATATATTATTATATAAACATTAAAAAAGGATATATATCTGCCTCCTGTGAGGATTGAACTCACGACCCCTGGTTTACAAGACCAGTGCTCTGCCACTGAGCTAAAGAGGCTTCGATGGACCAATTAAGGAACAATAAAAAAATATAGATATTTGGCTACTTTGCACCATTTATAGCTCGACTGGAAGAACTACAAGAAATACTTTGAAACAAATATGAAAACAAAAATCTATAACATCTTTGATAAATTT
Organism: Musca vetustissima; assembly: GCF_032173495.1. Lineage (NCBI taxonomy): Eukaryota > Metazoa > Arthropoda > Insecta > Diptera > Muscidae > Musca > Musca vetustissima. The sequence continues at coordinate 128,730 of NW_026874637.1, forward strand.
TATTCGCAATCAATTGATAAGAACTCTACAGACAAGAAAGTCTCTGTCATGGCCCTGACTTATAAACATGAGACTTATAAACAATGAGTCAACATTACAGAGTCAAATTTTTCCCTCAAAAAAAAAAAAAAGAAAAACTTGGATCCCATAAAAATTAAATTAGGGTGATTCCTTATTTACCTATTTCCATAACCTAAAGCCTGTAAGCAAACCAGCATCAGTAGCATATAATTCTCAATACATCTGTAACTCAACTATAACTTACAGCGGAGCCTTATACCGAGTCTGGAAAAATATCACGGTATTTTCATTCTTTTTTTGGTAGATACCTCTCGTATATGTGCTTACATCAATTACATCTTACATCAATAGAATTGATATTATCTAAAGGCCAGCCAACCCTTTCTTAAGCATTGGCCACTTTTCCAAATAACCTTATACCCGAGAGATCACATATCATACATATCGTCTATATATACTATGGGTATAGTAAATTGTCAGTCTAGGACCAATATTTCGTGGCGTCACAAACTCGTGGGCCACACAAATTAATGTTACCCTCAAAAAATAGTTGGACAGGGTATAACAGATTTTTTATAAGTTATCTCTAAGTTTCTAAATTCGGCAAAAGAAAAAGCATACCTGCTTCCAAATTATTGGAAACTCGAGACATTGCTGAATTAAAATTGCATGCATTACCTTAAAATATTTTGCTGGAACTAATGTAAAGAAAATGTATATGGTTTAATAATTACAAAATTCTACCAACTTGGGTTTTGCTGAATTCAAAATTCATGAAATAATATACTATATTTCTTAATCGCTGATGTCGTCGTAATAGAAGCCCTACAACAATTAAAAACTTTTGCATGCTTAATGCTTTACCGTGTGATATTTTGTAAGTACTAATGTAATGATAATGTGGAAGCTTCCATAATTCTAAAAATGTATGTGCTTACAAAATTCTTTCAATTTTAGACTTTGCTGAATTCAAAATTCCGACATTATTTGGAGATATTTTGTAAGCTCAAATATATGATAATGTGGGCACATCAACTAATCCAAAATAAAAATAATAATAATAAATAAATAATAAAAGAGCTTACAAAATTAAGAGATCTTGATATTTTGCTGAATTCAAATCTCTTACATTACATCGTTTTATTTTGTAAGCATACATTTGGTGGTAATATAAGTCCTACAACAATTAAAAATTAGCATTCTTACAAAAATCGACTTACTTGAGACTTGGCTGAATTAGAATTTAATGCTATATCGTGTGGTATTTTGTAAGCAATAGTTTAATGATAATATGGAGACTTCCATAACTCTAAAAATATATGTGCTTACAAAATTCTTTCAATTTCAGACATTGCTGAATACAAATTTCCGACATTACGTGGAAATATTTTGTAAGCACAAATATATGATAGTGAGAAAACATCAACTATTCCACAAATAAATTTCATACATTACTTGGTGATATTTCGAAAGCCCATCAAAAATTTAAAATTATGCATGATTACAAAATTCTAATATGTTGAGACTTTGCTGAATTAGAATTTAATGATACATATATCGTGTGATATTTTGTAAGAACTAATGTAATGACAATGTGGAGACTTCCATAACTCTTAAAATATACGTGGTTACAAAATTCTGTAAAATTGAGACTTTGCTGAATTCAAATTTCGAAATTACTTTGAGATATTTTGTAAACACAAATATATGATATTGCGAGGAAATCCACTATTCCAAAAATAAAAAGGGCTTACAAAATTAAGGCAACATGAGACTTTGCTGAATTCAAATTTCACACATTACTTCGTGATATAAGGTAGTGGTAACAAGTTCAAAATTCAAGAAACACTTTATGATATTTCGTAATCACTAATGCAGAGGTAATAGAAGGTTTTTTTTCGACTTCACTTCAAGTTTCTCAAAATGAAAGACCAAGAGAGTGGGATATATTAAATTCACCACTAAGATGGCACACGGATCTGGAATATATGCATAATAGATTACTTAGTGTATTATGTGTTTCATATGATTTCTTGAGGATTGAACCCACGATCCTCAGATAGTTATGATTAGTGCTAGGTCACTGGACTAAAGCAAACCTCATTTTATTATGGCAATAAAGAAAAAATGGTTCTATTTATACACTGCGTATCATAACTATAGACGCACCCTTAATTCAATTGGTATGTTAGTTGAGAAATAAAATGGACCCATTAAGTTATTGTTCACAATAAAACGATCAAAAACACATATTACTCAACAAAAATAATTAATTTATTCTTTATGGTTTCGCCGAATTCTGCACTTTCAAAATTGCTGGTGTTGCATAACTATAGACGCACTTTTACAAAATTAGAAAAATTTATTTTTTAAAACTTAAATAAAATAAAATTACTTTTATAAATAATGGGTAGGACCTCCCTTATTTTGAATAAGTTCAAAAATTTTATCCATCACACTGTCGATCAAAATTATTCGCAAGTCTTCGTCGATTGACCGCCATTCATCGAAAATCACTTCTTGGAGGTAAAATACAGTTTGGTATTGGAGGTTTTCGGCATAGACACGATGAGTCAAGATTCCACACATGTTCTCGATCGGATTCTGGTCAGAAATTTTAATATTTTTCGATTTTAACCATACTTGAGTATGACGACTTTTATGAACTGGTGCGTTGTCCTGCTAAAAAACGAGTCCTTGATTGTTGCTGCTTTCCCAAAATTGCAATAATTTGTCTTCCAAGACTTGAACGTACTCCATTGAATTCATCCGACAACATGGAAATGTCAAATAAAGCATTCCGTGGCTATAAAATGCTCCCAAGGTGGCGGTTACCTAAATATCGTTATTTCTTAATACGATATTTCGGTGGTGGTTCCTTAATGGACTTGGGAGCATTTTATAGCCTTTATTTGGCATTTCCATGTTGTCGAATGAATTCAATGGAGTACGTTCTAGTCTTGGAAGACAAATTATTGCAATTTCGGGAAAGCAGCAACAATCAAGGACTCGTTTTTCAGCAGGACAACGCACCAGTTCATAAAAGTCGCCATACTCAAGTATGGTTAAAATCGAAAAATATTAAAAATTTCCGACCAGAATCCGATCGAGAACATGTGTGGAATCTTGACTCAACGTGTCTATGCCGAAAACCTCCAATACCGAACTGTATTTTACCTCCAAGAAGTGATTTTCGATGAATGGCGGTCAATCGATGAAGACTTGCGAATAATTTTGATCGACAGTGTGATGGATAAAATTTTTGAACTTATTCAAAATAAGGGAGGTCCTACCCATTATTTATAAAAGTAATTTTATTTTATTTAAGTTTTAAAAAATAAATTTTTCTAATTTTGTAAAAGTGCGTCTATAGTTATGCAACACCAGCAATTTTGAAAGTGCAGAATTCGGCGAAACCATAAAGAATAAATTAATTATTTTTGTTGAATAATATGTGTTTTTGATCGTTTTATTGTGAACAATAACTTAATGGGTCCATTTTATTTCTCAGCTAACATACCAATAGAATTAAGGGTGCGTCTATAGTTATGATACGCAGTGTATCCTACATTTTAGAATGGGAAGCAGTTTGTAAAAAAGCATAACTGTCGCCGGCCTCTTTAGCTCAGTGGCAGAGCACTGGTCTTGTAAACCAGGGGTCGCGAGTTCAATCCTCACAGGAGGCAGACCAGATACGACTTTCCTCATATTATATTATATGCTCATTAACAAAGAAGGTTGTAAGTATAAATTTACGTGGATAAATTAAGTTAATGTAAATAATCAAAACTTACATCAGAACTAGACAGAGTCCGCTTTTTAGGCTTCTACATACAATTCGGGTAAAGGTCTAAATTCGGCCCAATATATTTTTATATATGTTATAATTCATAGGATTTATGCTAAAAAGCTAATTGCAAATTGCCTCCTGTGAGGATTGAACTCACGACCCCTGGTTTACGAGACCAGTGCTCTACCACTGAGCTAAAGAGGCTGATGACTAACATTTTTTTCTAAAAAATCCAAACAACAGGTTATTACATTTTGGTCCAGTTTTATCATAACTTCTCATCTCCCACCTATCAATGTTCTATCACAGTTATTAGATAACATTGATAAAAAATCAATATTCGAGTGTCTCAGAACTTGTTCAATTTGATGATAACAGTTTGTGTGATACCAGAATCAATAAATTCGTGTAACGAATATTGATAATATCTGTTACAGATATAATGATCATGATAAGATTGTCTGGAACATCGAAGTCGAGATTCTTGTAACGAAGCCTCTTTAGCTCAGTGGCAGAGCACTGGTCTTGTAAACCAGGGGTCGTGAGTTCAATCCTCACAGGAGGCAATCATAGAAGTCACTTTTTTCATTGTCCTGAGCTGTATTTGAGACAACAACATATGGGATTTTAGTTTGATAGAAGTCAAATGGTATTGAGTGATATATAATAAAACTTGTCCACCCACTCAAGAACGCCACAAAGCATCGGAAGACAAATTATATCTACATCATCCATAGTATATTTCGAGGTTTTGCATACAAAATGAAAAATTTAATATACAGCCATAAACACCTTCTTATCTTATTCGCATAACATTTCATCCTGATTTCGAAAAGATATAAAAGAGTTTAATTTTTCCCTTTGATTTATTGCTCCAAAAATATTTGACCATACAAAATATAACGCCACATTGACTTGACTAAATATAACACTTCCTGAAAAAAACAACTCCTTCCAGGAATCTCTCTGATCTCCAATATTATTTGCCAAAATCACAAAGAACTATTTCTGGCCCTGCACTAAAATATAAACAGCAGGATATTGCAACAACGCCCATGTTGTCGCATTTGTTGTTACATAATTTATGTTCTTCAAGCAGCAGTAGGCTTCTGCACTGTTCTGTTCTTCTCTATCTCTTGAACAATGCTAGCTGGTAGGTTTTAACCAATGTTTGCCTTTCCCACAAAACACATCAGTTGGCACTACGTTGGTGTCATCATTGTCATTGTCATAATGTCCATTCTTCTTCCTTGTACTCTTTTTTGTTGTATTTTTTGGTTGCTGGTTGACTTTCTAACAGGACCAACCATTGATTGGACAATGATCGATGCTGATCATAAAATGATTATTGTTTATCTATTTTTTCGTTTTGTCTTCACTTCAGGACATATGGACAGAGCCAAAAATTGTTTGTGTAGAACACACGCACGCACGCACACACCGAGATTGACATTGACTCCATAATTCATAGAAAGGATTTCAGTTGAATTCTGTCTGCAAAGACAATGTACTGTTAGTTGTTATCGTTTCGTTATCCTTTCGTTTTCTTCTTTTCTTGTCTTAAAAAGGATTCTCAATAAATTACGCAAAGTGATAAATGTTTCTGGTCCAATAACTATTGACAGGACAATTGTCTGCCTGAATTTTTTGTGTCTTATTCCCTGAATTTTTTAACAATTTTATTGTATAGAAGAGAGAAAGAAAAAGAGTTTATCACCAAAAGAATTTGTTAAATGATGAAGAATAAAAGAAAGAAATTGTTGCAAATTCTTGAGAATTGTTCGATACAAATTGGGGTTTATCTGGAATGAGGAAATGTTTCCTCATTTTTTATTATTATGTGACCATAGATTTGATGTTAAAAAATTTAGAATCATTACACCGGTTATCTTAATTCCTGTTAAAATTAGTCTTAAATTTGCTGATTGTTTCGACAATTTTAGTTTGATATTGCAAATTCAATAGAGATTTGTCTATAACGGGCAACTTATTTGTTCATCTTCGTTTTTTGGAAGCTTGCATCGGTTTTTATACCCTTCACCACACTGTGGTACAGGGTATTATGACTTTGTGCATATGTTTGTAACAGGCAAAAATAATCGAGATAGACACATGGTTCCTTTTGAGAATATGCATAGAATCACTTTCTGAGTCGATTTATGCATGTCCGTCCGTCTGTTGGTGTTAAATTAAAAACAAAGTAAGGTCGCATTTATGATCCGAATTGGATGAAATTTGGCGCAACACATTTGTCTGGCCCAAGGACGAACCCTATTGAAATTGGAAATTGAAATTGAAAAATCGGTTCAGATTTAGATATAGCTCCCATATATATATTCCTCCGATTTAAGGTAAATGGTGTACCAAAATTCCTTATATATCTTTCGATTTGCACGAAATTTGGCACATCGTAATGAATAAGGTCTAGAATGATGTGTGCAAAGTTTCGTGATAATCGGCACAGATTTAGTAAATAGTCCACTAAAGTCCCTGGAAATCTTTTCATTTGCATGAATTTTGGTATGGGGTACTGAATTAAGAATAGAATGATGTTGCCAAGCTTCGTGAAAAGATCCATAGCTAGGCCGATTGACACAACGTAATGAAGTAATATAAATTAGTCTCTGGCAAGTTTCCCTGAAATCGATTCAGATATAGATATATAATAAAAACGCGTCGTCTGTTAGGATACATATTTAGAATATTCCCCAAGTTGTGAAGGGTATCATATAGTCGGCCCAGTCCGACTTTACTACTTTGGTATAGGCTCATGTTCCAGTAACTCCGAATTTACAGAATTTTTAAGGCTTTTGCAACCGATGTGACTGTAATGCGAAATTCCTTCATCGGCAAAAAACAAAACGTCTTCGTAGAAAATTGTCAGTTTAGGTCCATGTTTTGACATAGTTTCCCATATCAAGGCCCCGCTCCAACCGAAGTGACTCTTTGCTAGATAAAAAAATCTCAATTTAATTTCAAATTTTAGTATAGCTAATTATAAAAATTCCGACCCACTTTAGACATTTCGTAGTCCGTAGCCCAATTTTCCTAACGAGTTGTATGTATTTTGGAATTCCGGTTTCAAATCATGATAGCCATCATGTAAAGGTCTAATTTAAGGTACATTCCTGGGATTTGTCGCATTTTCCAAGTCCATGTTCTTGGAAATTGTTGGAAAGAGTTGATCATCTTTGGAGATGTTCCAGATAAAGTTGCCCTATGGACCTCATCTTAGAATTTAATGTAGGTTTGTAAAATATCACTATTCGGCTTATATAAAATTAACAAAGTTTCCAAAATTAGCCTAATATTTGATTTACTAGCATATGTCCGCTACTTCGTTAGCGAACGTGAGAATTATTTAAACATGTCTGAATACAATTTTTTGTTTTCACAGAGAACTACATAGTCAGAATGGTACTAAAATTTTAGTATCATTTAGTTCCTTTGTTATCTTCCGTATGTATTTCGAAAACCAATTCTGACTGCAACAGCAATCTAGCTCTATATTAACTTTGGTACCATTTATTACCTTTCGTATGTACTGTCTTGAAGTACTTATTCCAAATTTCATGATTCGACCTCTATAGGTTAACCCAAATCTTAATTTTACCATATTTGGTACCATTTAGTACTCATTAATATAAATACAATGGAAATCATATTTCCCAAATTTCAGGATTCCAGCCCGATCACGTCACCCAAATATAATTGTACCAAATTTAGTAGCATTTCAAACACATTAGTATGAATTTTCAAACTTCATATATAACCCAATTCTACACCCCAACAATGATTGTAACTCGTCATTTTGGAATTCAAGCTCTATCGGTTCACCCAAATTTAGTACACATTTAGTACATTGGTACCATTTAGTGCACATTAGTACAAATTTCCAAAACTTCCTAGATATCCCAATCATACACACTAACAGTGATCCTAACTCCAAATTTCAAGATTCCAGCTCTATCGGTTCACCCAAAAATCAAATTGTACCAAATTTTAGTACCATTTAGTACCCATTAGAGAGAATTTCCAAAACTACATCTACACCCCAATCCTACACTCTAAAAGTAGTATTATTTCCAAATTTCAGTGTTCCAGCTCTGTAGGTTTAACCAAATCAATATTGCACCAATTAAAGTACGATTTAGTACTTTTAGTACACATAAGTAAAAAATGTTCAAAGGACCTATATATTCTAATTCCACACTCCGACGGTAACTTCAAATTTTAGGATTTCTGCTCCATCCGTTTCAAATTGTACCACATTTAGTACTGTTTAGAACTTTTTGTATAAATGAGTACACACTTCCAAAATCACCTCTTTATATCGAACTTACTTTTCAACCTTGATTCGGATTCCAAATTTCACATTATTCGTTCACATGCAACGAAATTGTACAAAATTTAGTACATTTTAGTACTTCTCGGATACTTATAGTTCGAATTTCCAAAAATCTTTGGTAAATCTATCCTACACTTTATCAGTGACCCTTAATCCAAATTTCAGATTTTTTACCTCTACCGGTTCGCCAAAAACAAATGATATCATATTTAGTACGACTTAGCACTATTCGTTACGTTCTAGTACGAATTTCCAAAAACTCAGCCTTATCTGTAACCTTTGACACAGAAGGAGTGGGCAAATGGGTCCCATCCTTGATAATATGTTTTGCCAATTTTGTTTGAATTCGGATAGTCCGATTCGTACGATTTTAAAAAAAATTAATTTTCACCATAAGTCTGACGATCTTCGAAATTAAACTTTGTTTGGAAAAAATATTACGATGTGCAAAGTTTGGATAAACCCGATTACTCTCTTCTAGAGTTATCGTGCACACAAGCCGCCTAGACAGACAGACAGATTCCAAATTGTCTGAAACGGATTTTGTCCTCAGAAACATGGGGTCTAAAACAAATATTTCGATGAGGCATGTTTTTGCCGTATCAAAGGGTATATACCCATTAGGCTGAGAGTTTCAAAATATTTTCTTAAATTTTTGTAGAAAATTTTCAATATAGGTTCGCTTTTGTGTAGTACCATCCCCATTTTCGGCATTTTGTATTTTTTACTATAAAATTTTCAATATAAGTCTATTTTTTGACATAGGTATAAAGGTCCCGCCTATATTAAGTACATGTTTTCGTATAGCTTCATATAAAATCACCGCTTTATTTTCGGCATTTTGAATGCATTAGGTGCATTTTCCATCGATTTAGGTACCTGTTTTGACATAGACCCCATGAAAAGTTGCCGCCCGATTTTATGTGTTTTGATGATTTGACTCTTATTATCTAACCGAAGGTGCTGTCATTTGCAATTCCGGGGTTTTGAGAGACAAAACCTTTTATGCAGGACGTGTTCTATATAGATCCAATGTTTAAAATACTCTCCATATAAAGGTCCCTCTGAGGTGCGAGAAACATATTTGCTAATAAGGTCGAAATGGTCGTTATATGGCCTTCCGGGTTCTTGGACGAATGAGGGTTTATGGCATAGACCAACATTTTTGAAGGTCGCTCTTTCCAATCGAATGAAAAATATTCAATTCATGTCCTCGTGTCGGTCCATGTTTTGACATAGCCTCCCTATAAACGTCCCTCTAGAAGATGAAAAACATATTTGCACTTCTTCTTTGAAATAGGTCCATTTAAACTAATGGTTACATGTAGTGAATAAAAACTTATTTGCTGAAAATATGCAATATAAGTCCTCGTGTCGGTACCTCCTATTTACGATATATTGAAGGCTTCATCATTCATCTCTCAATTTTTAATGCATTTATGTATCCCCCATATTAAATATTTTTATTGTTCTAGCCTCATTTTCCAAGCAAAATGATAAAAACCTCCTGTGATTTTCGAATTGCTGAAGGCCTTTGCCAAATTTCCAAGGTGAGTGTCTTAATGGTCTGGCCGATTTTAAAAATATTGAATGAACACTTTATGTTGGATGGTATAAATGGTATTACCCACCTGAACTTAGAGGCATTTTTACACGTTTTAATCTTTCTTTAATTTCTTAAACGAACCTATCTACTCTTCCAAACAAAAGCCCTTCGACATTTAGTTTCAAATTTTTTTAAGATATCCCTGTTAATTTTGATGATGTTAACAAGCTAAGCATTGTTAACATGGTTTTTAATCAACAAAACATTTCGTGTTTTTCATTAAACATTTTACACACATACGACGACTCTCCCACATACATATGAACATGATATAATACTAACATATTTTTTGTAAGGGAAACATTTAGCTGCTCATCATTGTCCGTGTTACCAAAAACAAGGATACTTTACGAAATGTGTAAATTTAAGATAATTGACAAATAAAAGAATTTCAAAAATTTTTATGATGTCCTTACAATGAAAAGCTCGAAGAGAAAATAAAAATACTAACAACAAAAACATTGTCCCCCTCAAAGGAAACTAAGGACATATTATGTTCCGGAATACAACAACACAGCTAGCTAGTTATATCCCCAACTGTACAATATTTCCTTTAAACCCCATTTGAGGCAACCAACCACCTTATGGCTCCCCATTCCCTTCCCACATACACTCTAATCAAAAATACCTTATTTTGGATGAATGAAAACAAAACTGAAAAGAATTCCGACTCCACTAACAACCAATCAAATTGATGTGTTACCATTGTCCATATGACTCCTGCACGACCATTCTCAGCTTTGCAAAAAATTGAAAAGAAAAAAATCTAAAAAAAACGTACTGAAACTTATCAAAATTTTGCACTTGTTTTGATCATCCTGTTCAAAGTGGACAACAGCTACGACCTAATGACACACTCAAGTAGCCAAACTTACGCACAAACACACACACACACTCGTACCTTGTACACAAAAGACCCCCACACAATGTAAGTGGAGACATAACTCAATGCTAAAATATCCACTTCACGATTTTCATTACAATTTCAATTATCCTTAAGCATCCTTTTCAAGGATATTTGGTCGTTTCTTCTTCTTTAAAAACGAACGCCAGTGTAAAATGGGACACATGTTCGCCTGGACAAATGTTGCTAGGATACCCTTTTTTATGTCGGAGTGAACTTTGATAGGCTTGATATTTGATGTTTTTCTCAGGCTCTAAAATCATTATGGAAACGTGCGAAGATGATGAACGGCCAATGATGATGGAGGAGGCGAATAAAGATGTTTAAGAAGTTTGCTTTGTTGCTAAATTTAAAATTTTAGTATTTTTCCAATGTCTTGTAAGGGTGCGGAGTTACTAATTTCGTGGTGTCAAAAGTATAATGATTCACTTAACTATCCTACAATGCATAAAATTGATGAACACCTACTAAAACAAGTAAAAAAGTGTCAGTCGGTGTAGCCGACAGATATATACCATCAGCCTATGATTTGCGGAAGTCTTCGGAATGACACACAGGTTTTATTATTCGCACTATATGATTTAATGTTTTTAATTAAATTTTATGTTTATTTCGGATTTAATGTTTATGAAATATTTACTCTTTGTGGGAGAGATACCAGAAGGAGAGGACCAACGGGTCCCACCTTCTGACTAGGCTTGGTAAAGATAACAGGCTGTGAAAAGTTTGGTTCAAATCGGACAATACTTTCATCTAATATTTAATTTATAAGTATTAAACATTTTCACCGTTGGGTCCCATATTCGGACTGCAGAGTTTGGTTTAAATCGGACATTCCATTCGCCTGATATTGAATTTATAAATGTTGAAGATTGTGGCCATTTGTAGCGGAAGTACCAATAGGAGTATTGGTCCCATATTCGGACATGATCTTGGCTTAGTACATATAAGACGTTGTGAAGAGTTTGGGGAAAATCTGGCATTCCATTCGCCTGATATTAGATTTATAAATAATGAAAATTATGACTCTTTGTGGGGGAGGTACCAGAAGGAGTGGATCAATGGATCCCATCTTCGGACTTGACTTAGGATTGTTAATGATAATAGGTTGTACTAAGTTTGGTTCAAATCGGACATTTGTAAATCGACTCCAAATTGTCTAAAACGTAGGGTTTAAAATGAGGCACATTTTTACCGTAACAAAGTGTATACCCTTATTAGCCACAAGACTGAGGGTACAATGATTCTTGGGCCCTTATAATGGGGCTATACCAAAACGTAGACTCATAGTGACAATTTTCTACGAAGAAATTATTTATCCCACCGATAATTTGGAATGCCAAATTACATCCAGTTCGGTGGGAAAAATCGCCTAGGGCTATATGGGAACAATGTGAAAATGGACCTATACCGACAATTTCCCACGAAAAGATTTTTTATTCACCAAAATCTGAAATGCCAAATTATGGGCACTTCTGTTGGAACTAACGGCCGTACCGTTATATGGAGGACAAACGCAAAACATGAACGTATATTGAAGATTTTCGGCCAAGAATGTTTTCAGTTGGAAAATGCCTTCCAAATTCCCAAAAACAAAATTAAATTACAGCTAATTCAGTCGGAAAACCTTGGCTGAAGTTCTCAATTGAATTTTGTCCAGGTAATTGATATTTTGGGTTCTCATTGTGTGACAATATTTCCTACCAGAAATTTTTTATTTCCACCGAATTGGCTATCATCTATATATAAAAGAGCTTAGTGTTAAGTGAGTGAGTCACTGACTGATAGATCATCGCCCAGACGAAACGACTAAAGCTAGATAGGCGTGAGATAAAGCTGGGTTTTTGGAAATTCGAACTAGAAGGGTACGAAAAGTACTAAAATGTACCAAATATGGTACCCTTTGTATTAAGCGAACGGGAAGAGCTAGAATTTTGAAATTTGGAATGTGGGTCACTGATGGAAAGTTAGAAAGATGTACAAAAGGGTTTTTGAAAATTCGACCTAAAAATGTACGAAAAGTACTAAATTTAATTCTAATTGTATATATATATATATATATATATTGAACATATATAGCTAAAATTTTGAAATTTTATATGGAATACAGGTTGGGAAGTGGTGTTGATGTATGGAAATGATTTAAGAATTTCGTACTTATGTTTATAAAAAGTACAAAATTGTACTAAATTTGGTACTGTTTGCATTTAGTTGAGTGTATAGAGATGAAATCCTGAAAATCGGAATTATGACTACTATTGGAGTAAAAGATTGAGGCTGCTTTAAAAAATCGTACTTATGTGTACGAAAACTACTAAATGGTACTAAATTTGGTGCATGTTGGATGTCGGTTCACAGATAGAGCTGGAGTCTTGAAATTGGGAATTAAAATTGCAGTGTAGAATTGAAGTAGTTTTGGAAATTCGTACTTATTGGTCGAAAAGTACTAAATAGTACTAACTTTTGTACAATTTGGATTTTGCTTCAACGGATGAGCTGAAAACCAGAAATTTGGAATTCAGATTACTTTTGAAGATTGAGCTATAGAGACATCTTTGGAAATTCGTATTTATGTGTACAAAAAGTACTAAACGGCACCAGATTTGGTACAATTTGGATTTGGGTGAACGGAGAGAGCTGGAAACCCAAAATTTTTAATAATGGTTGCTTTTGAAATATAGAATTAAGATATGGAACCATATTACTTATGTTTACTAAATGGTACTATATTTGGTATAACTTGATTAAGTGTGAATGGATAGAGTTGGACTCCAGAATTTTGGTATTACATTTACTTTGGGAATGTAGGATTGACGTAGTTTAAGAAATTCTTAATTATAGAAACAAAAAGTACTAAACGGTACCAAATAGTGAACAAATTGTTTTTGTGTGAACGGATAGTGTTGAGATCCTGAAATTTTGAATTAATATTACTGAGTGCAGGATCATGATATGTCGGTAGTTTTGAAAATTTGTCACTACGTGTACTAAATGGTACTAAATTTGGTACAGTTTAGATCAGAGTGAACGGATAGAGAGGGTAGTGGCATGGAAGTAGTCTTGAAAATGTGTAATTCTGTGTTCGAAAAGTGCTAAATGGAAGTAAATCTGGAACCTGTACGTTTTTATAAAATATATAATTGGAATTCTGATATATTTTTAATCTGTGAAATGAAAGTAAGAGAAATTTTGGATAATAGTGCTTATGTGTATGAAAAGTACTAAATCGCAAACTATATTACAATAAATTTACAGTATTGACGATTCCGTATGAAATATGTTTTTGTATTCCCTTTCCGCATACGAAGTAGCGGGTACTTTGCTAGTTACATATATATAGCCAGTTAATGTCAATCTTTCTTACTTAAAATTACCACTATGAAATAACATAGGGTCCGAATATAAAAGCACTCCTAGTTGTGGTTATTTTTGGATTTTATACATGTTTTGTTGTCGAGTTGTATCAAATTTTAATTTTGCGTTCATTGAGTGGCAAATCTTCTTACCAAATGTCCAGCCAGATACAGGTATTATGATGGTCCTAGGCGCATTTTTCAACCAAATTGTCAAATTAACAGCCAGCTTCGCAATGCCTAAATATAGTCACATTTAGGCATGGGTAGGCATGGGTGGGTAAATCACTTATTTACATATATTTTTTATATAAGTCCATATCTCTACATAGCCCCCATACAAAGGTCATGCGTCCCCATATACCATTTTAGGTATTCTGAATGTTCACCTCATAGTGGAAGGGATGCATTTCGCAAAATAGTTGACTTTATGACCAAGGTCTCCGCCGAATATTTCGAGCTGTTGCAAACAGAATGACAAATTTAATATCCCATCCACCTTATGGTGGATGGAATAAATATCCGCAATACCTCTTCTAATATCCTTTCATTTTCATGGCGAACACGTTCCAGGAAATACCTGCTAGCATTCCTTCGCCAACCACAATTGAGTATCAAACACTTGCTGCCGCTCCTAACATTCGCGGCAAATGAGAGAATGAAAAACAAGGAATTGAATGATTAGTTAAAGACACGTAACTCCCTTTAAATTATTTGTGGTTCTGCTTTGTTTTTGTCCTGTGTGCTGCACACACAATTATCTTGCGTGGCATCTTTAGCAAATCAAACATCTTTGCCGCATTAATTGCACGTTATCAAATGTGTGGCATGCGTGATAATCCGTGAGGCATTCGATGATGATGACGATGGTATGTAGTAATACTGCAACCTGCTGCCGCTTCTGGTGCATAGTTTTTTTCTCTACTCTCTTTACCTAAAAAAGGATACCAATTGAAAGAGAGTAAGGAAAATAAGAAACGTGTGTTTTCTTTTCAATGAAAGGATGATAATAATGCACTTGAAACCAACAAAATTACGGAAGGTGAATGCGAATGTGTGTCAGTAGGTGAAATAAGTGTTTATCTTGTGTCTCGTTGTTATTTTTTGTGGAGGGGGAAAGATGTTGGAATAAAATTGCAATTTATGCGTTTCTAATTTAATTATAGGTTCCTCTTTTAAGCCGATTAGAAAAGAAACATCTTTTGTTGTGGGGCGTACAGAAAAACACGGGGATAAAAAAGATTCCAATACTAATTCTTTGTTTCGTATTTTCCAAATGACGTTGCAAGGTGGGCGTGTTCGAGGCTTAAGCGAAAATATGCACCTTTTCAAGTGGGTATTTGGCGTTTAAGAGGATACGATGGTGTTTACAGATGTATGTAGTTTTCGATTATGTTTGCAAAGTTGTTGTTGCTGTTCTTTAGGCCTTTATAGTTTCCAAAGGATTTTGTTTCAATATATACTTAACTATTTAACTGTTTCTTATGGGACCGTTCATTTGATGCCTTATATAAACTACCATAGTACTTTAGTTCTAGTCAGAGTCTTGAGTAATATGCCATGATTATTATCCTCTCTTATGCCATGTTCTGACGGGCATTCGAACAACGTAGTTCGCTCTCAGAATTACGTATATGAATTAACCCGTTCATACAACACTATTCTTAATTCATGTCATCAGAGTTTTTTTATTTAAAAATTTTTGTTTCTTGTTTCACACCAAAATTGTAACATGTTTGCGTAAATAACTTATGGATCTAAATAGAAAAAATAATTCTCTTTCTCCTGACTATAATATCAACCCCTATCACTTTACTTTTAATTCATGTTTTCCATTTTTTCTGAAAATATTGTTGTTTTCAATACATTTTTATATTTTCTCAACTCAAATGTCACATTTAAAAAATGGGAGAATTTTTGTTTGGGTTTCCCCACTTTAGTTTCTCGTTTTGTACGCTAATTAGAACCAAGGGGAAAGAAATGCACATTGCATTATGTAGACAACAAAATTTACATCCTTCTGCATATATAAAAACTAGAATTGTGGTTACTTTTCATTCATCATTTTCAATTTTACTGAAAAAGTTTGAAAATTTAAAAAAAATTTTCATGCTGTCAAAATTAATTTATTTTCGATAAATTCTCTCAATTGTTAGAGATGGGACAACATTTTTGGTGATTCAGAGAGTGATTCGAATTGAACAACGTACAAAAGTCGGTGTTCGCTCAGACAATTTTGTATGGGGAACTAAGTAATTACTTTATAATTCAGGGTCGAACAACGAATGAGAGAGCGAACAACGTTCGTCTGTACATGGTATTATCCGTATCCAGACACCTTTCTTAGTGATTTTTTTTAGTGTTCGGATAATAATTGTGGTCGGTAGAGAGATGTGAAGACTGGAGCACCTAAAAAACACCAGCGTAACCCACTGCTATACTATTGTTTTTGTTGTAGCAGTTTTATATGAATATTGTTCTTTTTGCGTATTCAGTCAGGTTCTGTCTCCAAGTTAAGAAATGCAGCAACTTCCACTGGCTGCAACCACAGATCTTCTTTAGTAAGTCGAGTAGGTTCGGCAGGGCAATTGAGGTTTTGGAAGAGCAGTGTGGTATGAGGTTCTGTACCACCTGCTGGGCAGAAATTCTGCATCAATCATTCGTGCCCAATACGAATTGAGAAGACTGGACCATCCTGACGTAATTGGACCAAAACTACTCTGGTTTGTCTAGGCAGCTGACGTTCTTCAGCTGCGATGGGTGGAAGCTCCAAGGGCGACATTCACTCTGTATTTGTTCAGCGCTGCGGCAACTGCATCAGTATGAATGCTATATAGACCTGATCGATAGGCAACTTGATCTAAAGTCTCCCTTTTATAACATTGGATCTATCTCTCTAGATAATGCAGATTCTTACTGGCACTCCTGGGTGCGAGAGTCTTATTCACCATGGTTAGGCATATTTCTAAACTGACTTAAGGAAAGGAACTTCGTCTCCTCATAAAAAATGGTCCAATGTTGTCATGAGAAGGTACCCTGCAAGCTCCCGGCAAGCGACTTGAAGAACTTGTTCCTACTTTTCCACTCATAGTAGATAGCTGTGTTTTGTGCGGACGTTTCGAACATGCTGTCGAATGTGACCCCCAGTATTTTGGGGTAGTTGATTTTCGGAATTGTGTGCCCCTCGACCTGCACGTTCATTGCCATTCACATATCCTCAACACATGTAGTGAAAAATGTGGCCAAAGATTTCGTGGCGGATATTTTCATATTCCTCGCGTGAAATAAGGCTAGTAACTAGGCGAAATATACACGTTAAGCATATCTACCTCGGCAGTACCACATTTAACTGCTACCCCATACATTCCATGTATGGGGTAGCAGTTAGAGTCAAGAGAGATAGGCCTGTATTGAACAGAGTGGTGCATAAGAAATGCTAGGCCCCCAACTCCACTTCTGATGTGATCCTTCCTCAGAACGTTGTAGCCAACGCTGTAGGCTAAAATTCTCATTGAGCTTGGTTTCCTGCACCGCCTCAACCAAGATATTCATCCGATTCATGAAGTGCACTACTTCGTCTATTTTACTCGTAGACCGTTGCAATTAAATTGCAGAAACGATGCACTGTCAGGAGTAGGAACAGCAACGTGTGGTGTTAAATGCTTCATATTGGGCTGCTATTGAGGAGACTGCGATGGATCCCGTAATCCGACGAAGAAGACTCGCAGGGGATTGCGCTGTAGCAACACAAGGCAATGTAATCCATTTCATTTCGCAACCGGGCCAACCCGGAACTATTCCTGAAATGCACCCACTATCTGCACCCATTTCACTTGGGGTGGCAGCCGCTGGCAGAGTATTTCGGGTCAATCCGTATCATGACATACAATTTTATTCTGGTTAAGAATGTATTTTTTGGGGTCTTCGACAAATATTTCGGAAGGGTGGTAAATGAAATGACAAGTTTAATACACACTAGAGAGTTAACAAGTCCAGAGCTAGAAATATAAACCCCATCATTAACTAGTTTATCAAGCCGAACTGAAAACATTCACTCCGAAACGAGATCATCTCCCAACTATTGTCACAGACGAACCAAGGAACAAATGGTTTTATCAGAGGCAAGATAAATTGTTCAACTGACTCAATTCGCATTGGGCGCCAGTGGGAAACGAACTTTGGATTCACTTTGGGCTGAATGTTCCGGTATCATGAAACGGATGGGCCGGAGCTATATTTATTTCTACAAATTTTAGATGCTATAACAACAACCAACCGTGGCAATTTTTTTTATGTTAAAAACTGCTACTTCGATTTAAGAGCGTGATTAGGACCTTCAATTTACGCGTGACCATTATGTGACCATTACCATACAACATCTAACCAAGCCAAAAATTTCTATTGAATATAGAATCTCTCTTCGGATTAGTCTATCAAATGATATTATTGAGGATATTAGAAAAAGGTATTCTATATGTGCAATTGAATTCAATGTTTTAGGTTATTCCATAATGTCAAACCTACACCCTACGGAGGAGGATACAAAAAACATACATATGTATGTACATACATATATTAATGTTTTTCGGACCCCTACACGTATGCACGTGCCTCATCTTCGAGGTCTTCGTGGGTTTTACTTCGTTTAGTTTTCCATATCACGGAAAAGAAAAATCGCTGCGGTAACAGCAGATGACAGGAAGTTAAACGACAAATTAAACTAGGAGCCTAACATAATGGTACTTAGGAACAACAATAATAACAACATGGAACACACATTTTTGTAATTTTTTAATTTTTATGACATACGAAAAAAATTAATGAATTAAAAAAAGGAGAACACACAAAAATGAACGGGTGTTTAAAAAACTCAATCCTTAAAACACGCTACCGTTCTACTGAACAAAACTCACCACTTTTGGGGATCATCCATTTGGGGGGATCACTTACACACACACACACACTCTCTGCTGTATCGCCGCATACAAAAGGATGTTGTAATCCTTGTTGTTCGGCTAATGTGTCAATTTTAGAACGCCATAAATTTAAATGAAAAGGATTTTTAAGGGCTCCTACTATTTTTTAACATATTGAAATCTTTGTTCATAGACATACACACATGTGGATGCATGCATCTGTTCGTGTTTTTTTTTCCTTTGTAAAAAATGTCAAGAGTTCAAGTTTTGATAACAGAAAGATCGATCGAAAGAGATTGTATCAAATGAAGTGGGGAAAATGTAATAAAAATTTGTTGAACGAATATAAAGGATATCAATGGTGTTACTATTAACAGTTTTAAGAGGATCTATTTCTTTTAATCGTCAAAACAAAATATTTGGGATTTCTTGGAGATTTAGGAAAATATATTTTAAACAGTACGTGCGGAACAGGAAAGGGGATTCTGATAGAAAAGAGGGGAAATGTGGCATTTTGATATTATTTTGGAGGCAATCAAAGTGTAGACTCTCTTGGGCATATCACATATATTACGGAAACTGAATAATGAAATTTGATAAGTTCTATATCTATATGATGTTTATAAGAGAGAGTTTCATGATGTTAATGTGCTTGAAAAACATACCTAGATTTTGGCTTAAATAAAAAAATAATCTAACAGTGGAAATTCTACAACTTTTCAATCAGAGTGTGTAAGAGATATTATTTAAATTTTTGTATGATTTATGCCGGTTTTGCAGTAAATGAGCGATATGTCGTCCACACTCACTACCTTTGCAAATATCAATCTGTCTCTTCTGGAATATTATTGAAGAACTGAAAACAAGTGAAACTTTGGATACATTTTTTGTATGCGTACGTCCCTGGAGGCTAACCTAAAGCGGGACCAATATTGATTACATCGTGTAGGAATTAACAAATGTTTGGGGTTATCATTATATGAGGGGTTAGACCTCATTGAGGACCGACATAGCTCAATTTAGATTTTAGTTTTTTGTCTCAATAAATTCCTTTACGCTAAATATTAAAAATACCGAAAATCGGTATTTTTACGAAAATCTTCATATAGGAGCTAGGCCCAAGAGCTATGCGGGCCGATGTATTTCATTCTCGAACCTAGTTTTTTTGTCCGAAGGTAGAATGATTACAGCCGATGAATAAATCGTCTACAATTCCATACTTTGTAGGATATCTACCGACACTATGGTGGAATAAGTCTATATGGGGATAACCCCAACACACGGAACAAATCAGTTAACTATTTTAATATAAAACAATTTAAAACGATGTTAAGTTCGACCCGGCCGAACTTTTTATACCCTTCATCATGAGGATGAAATTCAAAATATTTAAAATTAATGGGGGCACCCAAGAGAAAACTCATGAAAATGATTACATAATAGGTGGGACTATACCAAAACGGGTATAAATATTTATAATTTGGGTATTGAAATTATTTTTAGTGCAGAGACGTGGGGGTACTCTTATATTGGGGCTACACTGAAACATGATTCTCTATTAATCCCTTTTCCACACTGTGGTACAGGGTATTATGTCTTTGTGCATATGTTTGTAACAGGCAAAGGGAAACGAGATAGACACGTGGTTCCTTTTGAGAATATGCATAGAATCACTTTTTAAGTCGATTTATGCATGTCCGTCCGTCCGTCTGTCTGTCCATGTTAAATTGTAAACAAAGTACAGGTCGAATTTATGATCCGAATTGGATGAAATTTGGCATAGGTCACTTTATTTGGCCCAAGGACGAACCCTATTGAAATTGGGAAAAATCGGCTCAGATTTAGATATAGCTCCCATCTATTTTTTCGCCCGATTTAATGTAAACGGTTTACCAAAGTCCTTATATATCTTTAGATTTGCACGAAATTTGGCACAGCGTACTGAATTAGGCCTAGAATGATGTGTGCTAAGTTTCGTAAAAATCGGTCCAGTTTTAGATATAGCTCCCATATATATTTTCGTCCCATTTAATGTAAATAGTGTACCAAAGTCCCTACAAGTCTTTCGATTGCACGAAATTTGGCACAGCGTACTGAATTAGCCCTAGAATGATGTGTGTTAAGTTCCCTGAAAATCGGTCTAGATTTAGATATAGCTCCCATATATATTTTCGTCCCATTTAATGTAAATAGTGTACCAAAGTCCCTACAAGTCTTTCGATTGCACGAAATTTGGCACAGCGTACTGAATTAGCCCTAGAATGATGTGTGTTAAGTTCCCTGAAAATCGGTCTAGATTTAGATATAGCTCCCATATATATTTTCGTCCCATTTAATGTAAATAGTGTACCAAAGTCCCTACAAGTCTTTCGATTTGCACGAAATTTGGCACAGCGTACTGAATTAGCCCTAGAATGATGTGTGTTAAGTTCCCTGAAAATCGGTCTAGATTTAGATATAGCTCCCATATATATTTTCGTCCGATTTAATGTAAATGATGTACCAAAGTCCCTACAAATCTTTCGATTTGCACGAAATTTGGCACAGCGTACTGAATTAGGTCTAGAATGATGTGTGTTAAGTTTCGTTGAAATCGGTCCAGATTTAGATATAGCTCCCATATATATTTTCGTCCGATTTAATGTAAATGATGTACCAAAGTCCCTACAAATCTTTCGATTTGCACGAAATTTGGCACAGCGTACTGAATTAGGCCTAGAATGATGTGTGTTAAGTTCCCTGAAAATCGGTCTAGATTTAGATATAGCTCCCATATATATTTTCGTCCCATTTAATGTAAATGGTGTACCAAAGTCCCTATATGTCTTTCGATTTGCACGAAATTTGACAAAGCATACTTAATTAGGTCTAGAATGATGTGTGTTAAGTTTCCTGAAAATCATTCCAGATTTAGATATAGCTCCCATATATATTTTTGTCCGATTTACGGTAAATGGTTCATCAAAGTCCCTTTATATCTTTCGTTTTGGACGAAATTTAACATAGCGTACTGAACTGAGTTTCGCGAAAATCGGTACAGTTTTAGATATAGCTCTCATATACATTTTCGTCCGATTTATTGTAAGTTGTTCATCAAAGTCCCGATATATCTTTCGATTTGGCATAGCGTAATTAATAAAGTCCTTAAAGAATTTTGATCCGATCAAGAATATATATATATTTTATGGGATCTCCGGTAAATATTTCGAGGTGTTGCAAACGGAATGACAAATTTAATATACACTTCATACTGAATCTTCCCGTCCTATTTTTGGAGGGAAGAGGGTATCCACTCCACCATAGGTATACTGATAGGTTTTCGTACCGGCCGAATTTAAAGCTTATTCACGTTTTTAATTTTAACCCTCTGTGGGATGTGGCCAGAAGGAGTGGAGGAATTATTTTCATATTCGGATTCACTTTAGGCTTGGTAATATTATTAACTTGTGTTAACTTTAAAATAAATGGTCACTCCATTCGCTGGTTATTAACTTTGTGTCGAAGGAACCAAAAGAAGTGCCACAAAGTCGTGGTCTAATATGCTTCAATAATCAATATTTTTCGGATATTGTGTCTAATTTCATTTACGAGAGCCTCTTTAGCTCAGTGGCAGAGCACTGGTCTTGTAAACCAGGGGTCGTGAGTTCAATCCTCACAGGAGGCAAAGAAATATATGGTTTTTATAACCTCCACCATAAAGTTGCAGCGCCACGAAATATTATAATAGATAGAGCTCGAAATATTTAAAATAGAGTTTTGAAAGTTTTCTTCTACTACTCCTAGGATGTTTGGCATTGCAAATGGTAAATATATTGGTCTACCTTTTAGGATTACCCTTTTTTAATTAAATTGACTATAATTAAGTATTTTGAATGGTTAGCAAACCTTCCTATCGAAAATTATTAATGTTTATTAACTTTCTAGGATATCCCCCCATAAAACATTACCCCCATTATTCGGTATTTTGGAGGACGTGTTTAACTGAATTCACTCTAATTTGTTTGGGACGGGTACATCTTGTAATGTATTAGGTTGTCCCATAAGTTTCTTCCGCGCCACGCTATGAATGAATCTGACTGACAATGCTTATATAAACATGCAAGCTTATCTCTTAGAAGCATTTACGGCATGTTATGCTTCATTGCTTTTAAAAGGCAATAGTGCAGATGAGAGTTGCACCGTTTACGGGAGTGGTACTACGACCATTAGGACCGTCCGCAATTGGTTTAAGAAATTTAGCGGCCAACCAGTAACAAGTCTATGCTAGCTGAAAATCCGTGATATAGTGTGGGCGAGATAGTGGATGACACTAACATTCTCAAGACAACGGTACATAGGCATTTGATCAAGATGGGATATGTAAATCGGCATGAAAAGGGAAGAAACTTATGGCACAACATAATAATATCGAATGACTGTCGATTATACTTCGGACTGTATTGGTCGATCTATGTTTCATATATTGCCACATATTTCCCCGCTCTATTAATAAAATTACTGACTGTCAAAGTTCTTGACAAATCTATAATAAGTTTGCCATATTTATATTGCATCCTTAATATGGAGGCATATAGCTTGTATAACAAGAAACCACATTAATTAAGTCACTGCAGACATTTGTTTCTGTCAAATTCTCCCCTATTTCAAAAAATATTTCATAAAAATACATATCACCCAAATTCCTAAACGACACACCGATGGAACATCCTTTCTTGAACCCTATTTTGTTTCGAAAAAAAAAAAACATCCAACCTCACTTGTTTATTTTTTATGAGCTGCTACATTTGTCCCGCCTACATTCACTCATCTTCCATCATTCATAGACAAGAAATTGTGACATTATTTTCAAAAACGACGAAAAAGCAGACACACCACTACTGTATCCTTTTTTGATCCTTATGGTTTCCAGGAAATTTCCATATGTACTTTTTTAATAGATTTCCTGTGACATTTCCAGACACGGGTTGTGTTGTGTTGTTGGCATTCGAATACGAGGGTGTTTTCAATTACCTTTTGGAATTTCGTTTAAAATTGAAACCAGACTTGGGTGTAGGAGGAGTTGATTAGACATTTTGGTAGCAAGAATTGATATTTTGGGGGTTAAGATTAGCTTCTTCTGAAAGGAGTTTTTAATTATTTTTGACATACTTTTCTTGCTTGAAATATATAATTTTTAATTGAAAATGGGATGCTTTAGGTGATGTGGGTCTTGTAGCACACGTGCGGGGGGAAATTATTAACTTGAAGGAAATGTTTTTAATTAAAAATTAATTTGAAATGCAAGTGTATGATGTACGACGGGAACAAGAATTTTAAATTTCAAATTAAGAGGGAATGCATCTTGATAACTTTGGAGGGAAAGGAACCTATGTTAATGTCAGCAATAGTATTCCGTCATTTTTTGAGCTGCACTATCAGTTCAAAAATAGACAAAAGCCAGATGGGGTTGAACTTTACACGAGAAAACCTGGCACACCAGCCTACAGAGATAAATTGCGCCTAAAACTTTCTAAATTCAGATAATTTTGCGGTACCTTTATATGGACCTAAATTGAAAGATTTCCCAATGATCTTTCACCCTCCATGAACCCGAAAAGTAAAATTACTACCACTTCATGTAGTACTTGCCCAAACACGTTAAAATAACGAAAATGTGTGGGGCGTTTATATGGGAGCTATATCAAAACATAGACTTTATTTGCAGAAAAATATTTTTTATCCTTCGAATATTCGTAGTGTAAAGCAGTCACATTTATATGGGGGAATATGAAAACATGAACCTTATTTACTTAGCTGGGTCGAGGCAGAACATTTGTTCCACAAGCCGAGCTTAAAAAATATTTCCAGGCGCGTCGATCTTGCAGTTTTTCCAATTTGGAAGACCGTGTTTCCATCTTTCCATCTTATTATTGTCCTCCCTCTTCTGCATGAACCATCAGCAGGCTCGTTTTTATATGCCTTTTGAGTTGGGACATCGTCATCCATTCACAGAACATGGCCTATCCACCGTAGTCCCTGCAACACGATACGTCTGACTATGTCAATGTCTGACTATTGACGATAAAACTCGTGGTTCATTCGACACCGATATTACCTTTGACGCAGTTGATGAAATCTCTGACTTCCTCAAAGCTGTAGTTTTGAAGTTCCAAAGTTGGTCCGAGTCTACTGGACGTCTTGCGCGTTGATACCATCAGATTGGTCTTCTCGCCATTTACTGTCACCTTGTTCAAAGTTGAATTATAGTCCACAAAAAGGTGGAATGTGTCGATGTGTTTTTCGTCGGTCTTTTCCTGGATTTGGCGCAGTGTGAAAATCTGGTCTATAGTGGATTTTCCACGTCTGAAGCCGCATTGATAAGATCCAATAATATCATTGGCACATATCGCTTTTTTGTGAAAGGGACACAGGATGCTGAGGTTCCAATCATTGGGTATGCATTCCTTTAGCCAAATCTGCATCTGATCATCGGTCTTAAATAGTTCGGCTTGTACCCATCGGCACCTGCTGCTTTTTATTCTTAAGCCGATTGATTGTTATTCGAACCTCATCTTGGCTAGGTGTTATACACTCTGTGCTGTCTTATTGGTTCCGGGGTTACTATTTTATACCAGAAGCTTTGCAAAATGCTCCATATAGACCTTCAGCACGCTGCCGTATGTGTTACCAGGTTTCCTTTTTCATCCCTGCATTGTATAAAATGGGTCAATATTATATATTTGGTCAACATAAAATTCGTTATTCGCTTCACGAATCATTCGAATGTCTAAAACACTTGATGAACGCCTTCCGCCTATCACAGCATTATCACAGCATCAGCTTGAATCAGTTGCTGCTAACTATCATGTTTTTTTGCGGCGGATGTTTCTTAGTGGAGGTTGAATTTTACGACGATGGAGCCAATATTTCTATTAAAATCTAATAGCAGAATTTTAATGTCATGCTGTTTCATTTGCTGTTTCTAGACGATCATAGAATATGTATTTGGTATGCTCATCGTTGTCTTCTGTCGGATCATGGGTGCAATTAAGACTTATATAGAACTTCGAATTTTAATTATTATAGCAATTCGCTCATATCTCGTTTCATGCCAGCTATAATACAGTGGGCAATCATGTTATAATACAGTGTGCGCACCTTCCAAGTGCCGATTCGCATATAGTGGGTTCGTCAACATTAGGGTGGTTTTGTTTTCTTTTTCGTAGCTTTTTCATAGTAGGTGGGATTTTCCGAGTGTCTATAGGTCTAATGGGTGAACTGACGGCACATATCAGCTCACTATTTCAACGGGTGACAACGCAGGGAGGTCATTGTCCACAATTGAGATGAAATAGGACCAAGATGGCACAAGGCTTTGCCATGTTAATGTTAATCAGAGCCGTTCCTTGGTATCTATAATCCCTTGCGTCACCTAAAAACATGGACCTACTCTAATTTTTGAGCTGAGCTGATTTAAAAAATTAAAGCACATTTGGCGATGAAAAAGAAAATTGCAATCTCAATATAATTTTTGTCCGCTCATGATTTTAATTCTGTAGCCAACTCTTTGAAATGATATCTTTTATCCAATAACGCCCATTTCTTTTTCCCTCGGCTGATATAAAATCTGACTTTATTTTCCATTGCAAAATAATTTTCATAATA
Organism: Musca vetustissima; assembly: GCF_032173495.1. Classification (NCBI taxonomy): domain Eukaryota; kingdom Metazoa; phylum Arthropoda; class Insecta; order Diptera; family Muscidae; genus Musca; species Musca vetustissima. The sequence continues at coordinate 155,312 of NW_026874637.1, forward strand.
CAAATTTAATGTAAGATGTCCTAGTATTAACCCTTTTACATCTACAACCACGAAAATTGCTGTTCGCCATTCGTAAAACTTGGATTAAATAATGGGACATTTACAACATTGACTTGTATTATTAGGCAATTCATTGGCACGCAACAGGATGCAGCCATAACCAATTGTTTTCGTTCGCTTCCCACGAAGCAAAAAATTGACGAAACAAAAGGGTTGCACAAAACAAAAAGTCTTTTGTTTGGGTTTGGCTGGACGGACGAATACAAACTATAAAACAATGTTTAAATGGTGACCAACTGTGCCGAACCATGGACATGTGCAAAATCCTATAGAACCCTTTTAAAAACGTTTCTGTCTCTTTCCCACATTGCTTTGACATTATTTTGAAATGTCCTGGAAAGGGGGTAGGGGGTATTGATATTACTCCGGTATACAACCAGTTTTATTTGGTAAATTTATAATGCGCACAGTTGGAGAACATTGTCCGGCATGTTTAACGCTCTTTTAAACCAATAAACGTTGGGATCGTAGTAGAATCGGTGTTGTTGTGTGATAGGAGAATGATGCGCGTGTGTGTGCGTTTATTATGGCCAGTGATGTGAAAAATGACAATATCCCGTGGCGTTGAATGGGTTAAATGTGATCCTTTTATTACAACACTTTGGGGTTTTTGTTATTGCCATCGGGGGAAAACATGTGATACAGGAGTTTTATAGTTATACTTTTATTGAGATCTGGATTTATTACATCACAGTTGGTGATGGTATCGATCGAAGCAGCTGAAGATTGTGGGATCGAAAAAGGAGGGGGTGTTGTTGGTTACGCTCATTTATAACAGTTGAATGCGACACATTTCCGATCACAACTATTTGACATTTTGGAAAAGAGTTTTCACAATCAAGGGAATACTGGTCATTTCCATGGGCAAATAAGACAAATACCAGAAATCATTTCATATTAAATTTTACCTGAAAGCGTAATTTTAGAATTAAAATATAGCAGTGTTACTCATCTTGACACTGCTACATTTTAAAAAAGAATTAGAGCGCCCCATATATAGAATACTCTGAGAAGCATTCCATCGTCAACCAGAGTATCACATTCTTTCAAGATTCTTGATTGGGGTAAAAACGAAATTTAAGGTAGGATCATCAGGACCATGTTCCGAGATGTTGTCTTCTATTTTCTTTTCCCATCGGATTCATGACCTTCCCCTTCTGCGTGAACCATCACTTGGCTTGTTTTTATGAGTTTGGTCTGGTGAGAGGTGGCCTTGCATGTAAGTTGCTTACTTAGACCATAGTAGCATCTGTTGGCCAACACTATTCTCCTCCGGATTTCAAAGCTAATGTTATTAGTTTTGTTTATGGCGGTACCGAGGTATATAAAATCGTTCACTACCTCGAAGCTGTAGTTTTCAAGTTCCATAGTTGGTCCGAGTCTACTGGACTTCTTGCGCGTTGATACCATCTGCTTGGTCTTTTCGCCATTTACAGCTGCGTGGAGTACAGAGTGTCATTTCTGTTCAAATTAGCATCTCGTATGACCTTTTCCAGCAGGATTTTAAATAGGTCACACGACAAAATGTCGCCTTGTCTGAATCCTCGTTAGGTATTGATGGGCTCCGAGAGGTTCATTCCGACTTTAACTGCTGCCCTTGCGCCACTCAAATGCATCCACTTCAGCTATCTTAAAAATTGGCAATATTGTCCTTGTACACATTAATATGGAAAAATGTGTCTCATCGAAATATTAGTTTTAGAACCTATGTTTCTTTGGACCAAATCCGTTTCAGGTAATTTGGAGTCGATTTAAAAATGTCCGTCCGTCTGGGTGTCTGGCGGGCTCGTGTGCATGATAAATGTCCATAGGAGTAAGCGATTTCATCCAAACTTTGAACATCGTAATATTTCTTCCAAACTTAGTTCATGTTTGAAGATGGGGAATATCGGTCTACTCCTTATAATACCTCCCACACAAAATGGTCAAAATTGTGAACGGACTAGCCGATTTGAACCAAACATTGTACAACCTTTTATATTTACCAAGATTATATCAAGTCCGAAGATGAGACCCATTGATCTAGTCCTTCTGGTACCTCCTCCACAAAGGGTCAATATTTATAAATTCAATATTAGTTTTTGGCAAAATAGTCAGTCTGAATCACAGTTTCAATATTAGGCGAAAACAATGTCCGTTTCGAATCAAACTTTGAACAACCTATTATCTTTACCAAGATTAGATCAAGTCCGAAGGTGGGACCCGTTGCCTGTCTCCTTCTGGTACTTTCCCCACAAAGGGCCAATAATTTATAAACTTGTAAATTATATTTGAAGCGAACTGATTTGATCGACATTAAATACGCAATCTCTTTGATAAACACAAATCGAATAATGAAACACAGGTTTCAGGTAATTCCGAAGACCACCGCAAACTATAGGCTGAGGGTATATATCTGTCGGCAACACTGACTGACACTTTCTAACTTCTTTTTAAATATTTAATTTGTCATTCCGTATGAAACACCTCGAAATAATTTTCGGAGACCCGATTAAGTACAATGCTAATCAGAATAAAATTCAATGTCGACTTAGCCAGGTCTCTCTGTCCGTCACATGAAATCACGATATAGATCAAAATATTTAACATAGAGATCTGAAATTTTGTACAAATATTACTAATAATTCTAGGCTATTCGAATTTCAAAAGAATTGGATGTAATTTTGTATTTATACCCTACACAACTATGTTGTCAGGGTATTATAGCTTTGTGCAGCCCCAAAAGTTTGTAACGCCGCGAAATATTGGTCCTAGACCCACCTTTAAGTATACCGATCGTCATATCTCGACTAGCTGAGTTGATCTAGACATGTGTGTCCGTCCGTCCGTCTGTCCATTATAATTTGTAAACACGATACAGGCCACAGTTCTGGACCAATCTTCACGAAATTTTGCATGTAGGATGGGTTCTGGCCAATGAAGACCACTATTGTTTTTGGAAAAGATCGGTTAATATTTAGGGGATGAAATGGACCAAAAACTTTATTTTTGTCGGTTTTTCTGGTCGCTCCAGAGGCCGCAATAATGGCCCGAACATCGTGAAATTTTGCATGGAGAAGTGGATCGGACCAAAGAATAAGCATGCCTGTTTTGATAAATATCGGTCAATATTTAGCGGGTCAATTGGACCCTGATTTTTATGTGAAAAATTACAAAATTTGTATTCTCAGGGGTATGTATTTGCACCTGAAGGTCCTAGAACCGAGTAGTTGATAGTATGTTCAAGAGGAGTGGTTGACCTTTAAATTCATATTAATTATATTGTCGTATGTACTCGGATGCGGGACTTACACATAAATATTTACAGGTGCATACGTATTCATATATTATTTAGTAACCCATTACCAAACTAGAGGGCGGAAATATAGCGCTGATCGCTTTGAAATTTTCCATGAGGTTCAAGTTATGGTCACCGACAACGCCTATAATTTTCGGTGATGATCTGATAATAATTTTGGGATGAAGTGGACCGAAAACTTATTTTTTGGAGTCTTTTTTTCGAGTCTATAGGGCAAAATTGAAAGCCGAACATCACAACACAACCCACGGTGAAGGGAATCTGGACAAGTGATTAGAAGGGCTGTACTGAATATTTGTAATATTTGCTGACCTATAGTCGGTCAAGAGGGTGTAAATATCGCGAAATATTGCCCAAGCTTAGAATATATAACCACAGAAAGTTAAAGTTTCGTGGAAGTTGTGTAGGGTATCATATGGTCGGCCCCGTCCGACTATACTGCTCCGCTCACTGGTTTGTATTCTATCATGGTCTGCGTACTAAAAATTATCACGATTAGTAGACTTTTTAAAGTAGCACCCATATTTGTGATCGCTAAACTCAAGACCAAATTTTATGTACATGATCTATGGGGAGTGTTTCTGTGTAAGTTGAAGTTCGTCCGAAAGATGGTGCAATATTCTGCTTCAGCAATCGATATTTGAACAATAATTGCTATGTTGGTTTAGTGCATTTTTCATTCTTCTTCGAATTATAAAACTATCACGGCTAGACTTGAAGTGAAAATAAAATTTGAAGGCAACATAATGTTGGGCGGGTCAGCTTGTTGTATATAAATATTTCGATCGGATAAATCTGAATCGATTTGACACACGTTATTTTACACTCTCCTACTGACAACACTTTAAGGATGTCGTTTATAAGACCATTCCCAATATTTGTGTTTATTTTGAAAGACCGGAAATCGTCCTGTAAAATTCTGTTGTTGTTGGTAGAGGAGTTATTTAGTTTTAGAATTGGAATAATCTTTGACACCTTCAAACAATTATTAGTTTAATTCTATTATATTATACGAAAATGGATGATCTATGATTTAATAAAATTTTCAGCCCATATGTTTTTGGCCCACCAAGAATAAGTAATGCCAAATTTCAGTCACTTTGGTGGAAAAATATGCCTATGAACATGGAAATAACTAAAACAGTTCGTGACTTATATGGAGGTAATCTAAAAACATGAACCAATGTTTTCAGTAAATATTGGTTTTTATCCTACATGTACCCGGAATGGCAAAAAGACACTTCCTATGGAGAAAGCTAATATTTTGGACCGATATATGGACACAATTTTAAAACTAAAATTTTCAACAGGCATGGCTAATCGACAAAACATTGTATTCTGATCAGCAATAATATAAAGTTTTTATTCTCCGACGAAGTGTTGCAAATGGAATGAAAAATTGATGACGGAAGGTATAATCAGTATTGAAATAATTAAATACCACTGCAGTGTTAGATCCCCAAAGTCGAAATGTGTGCATGTAAGACTGGCCTTCTGACGTTTGTTTGTAGACGATGAAGCATCATTCACCATCAATTCTTACTATGAAGCATGGTTTACCATCATTATATTAAGATGTGACAAAAATTGGAGTAGTGTATGAAACATCTGTCTGTAAATTCTACTTGCAATTTTTTCTATCTTCTGCAATAATTAAGAAACCTATTTCTTAATTCATCATTAATATTTTCGAAAAATAAAAACAGCAAAATCATTAATCTAATTTTCTCATGGATCTCAAATTACCAAAAACCCGACTACTGCAACTTGTTGCACCTACAACCAGACTCCATTCACACCTACAACATGGATGACACTAATGGAGCCGTGTTTGTGTGTGCAGTGCACACCGTCCATAGCTGACATTTTGACATCCAAGTGTCCTTTAAATTTTGAAAATAAACATTAAAATAAAATAGGGATTCCTATTGACATTTTCTCACGCATTCCCATGCAAAAGAGTATCATTAACATTTTGGTTTGGTCTATATCCTGTCAAAGTGAACAAAAAATAATAAATATATTTTCTTCGTTTTCAGGAACAGAATCCTTCCCATGATGATCCCACACACATGAAGTGTTGGTTGTGACAAATAGAACTCCACATACATTCGTGAATTGCCTCTCCTTCGACGACCCTTGCAACCTTAAGTGTCAATGTCCGTTGTGCGAGTAATTTTAATATTTTCAATACTCTTCTATGTGAATGTGTCAGTGTCGGTGAAAGGGAGACATATTTTAGCGCCTTAATGAGTCCCCAGTGACAACTCTAATCACTGTTTTCTTCTTAAAGGTATCGTTTCCAATCCAATGCTCTCACATCATTTAGTTAAGTTCCAGTGAAAGATGAGTTGATTTGTTTATTCATTTGTCAAAATATGCCAAATGCTACACTTCCGTTTCTGAAAGGATAATTTTCATTAATATTTATGATGTTTTGAAAATTATTTATATTTTTCAGCATCGTCTTAGTGTATAGTATTTTCAAATTGGAATTTATGGTATGATACTAATGGTTTTCTATCTGAAAGAAATCCCAACATTTAGATTTTTGGGCAATCTGTATATGAAAAGTTCATTAACATCATTCGGCATATAAATCGGGCTTTATGAGCTCTATTGGATAATTTTATCAGATATTTAATTGTTTTATTAATTTGTTCGAGTTCACCTGTTGATAGCGATTACTGCATAGATTGGTTCCTTGTTTTGTTGTTTTAGTCTTTGTCTGGTTCTGGCTCCTGCAAATTCAGGAAGGTTGAAACTTGTATTGGCTAATGGCTTAACTGGGGAGTTGAATGTGTTTAACGTGTTATGTGGTCCGACCATTCAGTTCTTGGCTGCGCTAAGATTACTCATATTGTGAAGGCAACTTCTTCTCCTCTGCTATTATGCCTGATCGGCCTATTGACCTACAGGTTCACGTTTGTCACCTTATCCCTTTATCTCCTCCTCTCTTGATCATGAAATCCCAGACGTGCCTGTCAGGGGAAATCCAGTAGTATAGCAACACCTTGCCACGACGACAACATTCAAGAAGTTACTACATCGGCAACATTTGGATGTATCGATGGAGATCATACCCTTCACATCTTTAGGAAGATAATCCAAATGAAAGGTCTGAATATCTGCTGCGTATAACATTCGCAAAACTAACTGGCGTTGCATAGTTTACCACTGACCGGCCAAAAGCGTCTTCGTGTCAGTTGCTTCTTCTCAGCTTATCACAAATACTAATGCACTGCGCTGGCGACTTGAAAAGGCTATAGAACGGTAGTTGGTAGTCGGAATATGTTCTCCATCGACCATTATATTCAGCGGGAGCTACATTTCAGTCGTTCAAATGTTGAACAGTGTGGCTGTTGATATGTCGGCAGATATTTTGATAATCAGAGGTGGATGCAATTCAGATGATCCTGACAGATTTGTCGGCAAAGCTCCATTATAGGTAAATTTTTCAACAAATACGGATACGGTTGGGGAAAAGAAATCCATTATGGAATTGACCGGCATGTTAGCAGTCGTAACATCGCCCAGGAGCTACAATAAAACTGTTTTAAAACATTTACATAAAGCTGGATTCAAAAAGAAGCTCGATGTGTGTGTGCCACACCAATTAACAGAAAAAATCGGATGGATCGAATTGCCATCTGCGAAGCCTTGGCCAAACGGAATGAAATCCCATTTCTTAAACGGGTGGTGACTGGAGATGAGAAATGGCTCACATACGAAAACGATCGTGGTCAAAGAGCGGAGAAGCACCTCAAACGGTGGCCAAACCAGGACTAACGGCTAGGAAGGTTCTGCTATGTATTTGGTGGGACTGGAAGGGGATTATTTACTACGAGTTGCTTCCATATGGCCAAACGCTAAATTCTGATCTCTACTGTCATCCGCCACACACATATACAATGACACGCCAGAAACTTCGGGAGCTTGGTTGGGAAGTTTTAATGCATCCGCCATACAGTCCGGACTTGGCATCAAGCGATTATCATCTTTTTCTTGCATTGCAAAATTTCTTTAATGATAAAAAATTGGTATGTGAAAATCGAATACTAGAGTTGTTTTGCAAATAGAGAGCAGGACTTCTATGAGAGAGGCATTATGAAGTTATCTTTAAAATGGCAACAAATCATAAAATAAAACGGTGCACATTTGGCCCAATCAGACATTCTGAAGCATGTTAAATAAAGTCTTATAATTGATATAAAAATAATGGATTTATTTTTCCCCAACCTAATATTTTCGCATAACATGTTTGCAATGGGTTAAAATTTCGTCGCAGAAAATGTTAAATACAGTACCAGGTGTTGGGACTAACATATATAAGAGTAACGTCCATTTTCTATGTTCTGATGGCTTTATCCGCAGAGGGGGCAGTAATGTGGCATTCCGGAAATATATCGAAGCAGAAAATGTTCAATATAGATATCGACGCCTCCGAACCATAGTATGCTAAGCCGACTTAGCATGTTTTAAAGTTGTTTACGTTTTTAGATACTACGGTCCTTAATTTAAATTCTGTGAAATTTTGGTAATCATCGGCCAATCCAAACCAAAGTTATAAGCAAAAATGTACTTAGCATGGCACGTAAGATTTAAGAAACTTCCATACTTTGAGAGCTTCTGCTGAAAAACTCACTTTTTCAGACTTAGCATACTATTCTTCGGAGGCGTCGATATATAATAAAATTATTTGGGGTACTATAGAAAAAATTGCCCAGCGGTTTAGTGAATTTTGTATCCATAGAAAACTGCTGTGATAGACCTCCATTATTTCTATACAAAAAAAAAAAAAAAAAAGACCCTGAGGTCTCCGCGTATTTATTTCTATAGAAAAAATTGCTATAAGGTATTCACGAATTTGTTTCTAAAAAAGTGTCATGAGAATTGCTTTGTGGTCTCCACAAATTTTCTTCTATTGGAAAAATTGCCCTGAGGTGTATGCAATTTTTTTCTGTACAAAAAAGGACAAGTTTTTTGCCCTGTGGTCTCCACAAATTTTTTTCTATAGTAAAAGAAAAAGCGGTCATTGTGATGACCCTATGCCCTTTTTTTAAGTTTTGGCAATTTGTGTTCTCGGTCCATATTTCTACATAGCCTTAGTACAAAGTTCAAGCATACTTTCCGTTATGTTCAAGATGCCCAATTTTCCAACCTGAATGTTTGTAATTTCGTGAGAATCCGTTCATAATTGCGATATATTCTTTGATCGTTTCAGCTAGTCCGTCCATCGATCAAATATGGCGATGGGTATATTGTGAGTAGTAGACCAATATTTCGAGTTTTTAACACAACATTGTTCTATAGGTTATCATTAATCGATTTAAACAAGTAAAAACGGGCCGGTCGAATTTTTTATATCCTTCACCATAAGATGCGCATTAAATATAAGACATATTTATATGTGATTTCAACTGAAACTTGGGGATCGCAACATTCGACATATAATATAATTCTGATGGAGCTATTTATGGAGACATTTTGATCTCACTGTAGTAGATATGCATTCTGGTCGAACTCCGTTGAAATAACCCCTCACATATTTCTGAGACCTCCTGTTATGTAAACCAGTGGCTATTTACTCAATATAATGAAATATTTAAATACAAAAAGGCAGGTGCTGTTGATAAATCTTTGTAATCCATATTTAAATACCTTAGGGCTATGTGCCTGAGATTATGAATTTTGGCCTTAGAAAAGTATTTACGCAAATTCAACCGAAGAGAAACTGTAACAGCACCCCTTGCCTTCATTGATTACAGCAAATAGACCTAATAAAGTGAAAACTGAAACACCCAAAAATAAACTGCAAAACAAGCCAAACAAACTGCTATAGTTCCAAGAAATTCAAAGGACTAGAAGGAATTAAAAATCCAGATGCAAATCTCTGCAAAAGAGTGTCTTAAGTATGACGACAGACACAGCGCGTGTGCTCCAGATTAAAAAGTATTTGTTAAAACTAGGTCTTCTATCTACAAGAAAAAAAGAGTGCCGCAAAGAAAGGATAATGAGTGAAGAACGGCTGCACAGATACACAATCGAACCACCAGTTGTCGGTAAATGAAAGGACATAAGTAGCCCTTTGAAAATTGAGAAGAGATTTTGCATAAGTTCTTATGTCGACCATCTACCAATCCTGTCCTGCATTTGTTGAAAAAACAATCCTCGGGATAAGCCCTTGGCAATTGTTCGACCACACAATTTGTTTGCAAATGTTTTCACCACACATTGGCCTTAAGCGTGTTCAACAACGATGTGTTTTTTGTGTAAAATTCAAACTGCTTACAAAATGTTTTCGTTGCTAATACTCACTATCAGCTTTGTATTTAAACTAAGGCACTAAACACGGGTCTAAAAACACTGCGATTAACTAAATCATGGATTTACATCGCGTAATACCAGCACACGAATGAGCAATCATGCTCTACAAACACACCGTGGATGTTCTACCTTAAGGCTGTTCGAGGCGTTTTGGTAGGCGTAGATCATTAGCATTGAATGGTTTAAATATTTTACTCATTAGTTTTGTAAATAGTTGTAATCCCACAAGAGATTACAACTTATTTGCATAAGCTCAGAGGATTATTAAGGACGAAAGTATTTAAGCGTGGCTATGTGTTTTAAAATCCTTTGCTGTACAACATTGTGTTACACTTGCATTTTAAATCACGGGCAAGTGCATTTAGTACAGTGTTCTAAATATATATAGTGTTATATATTTCGTGGTTTCAAAAGTAAACGTAAATAAAATGCAAAACAAAATGTATGATATATATTTTCATGATCTTCCAACTAAATATGGCGCAACCTTACGCAAGAGGATAGTATTTTCCATTCCCAAATCATTAACATTTCCATCTGGTGTGACGATAACCAGATGGACATTTAGGTCTGATCATCTGCCGGTAGATCAATAGCCTAAAATCCTGCGAAAGACCACCCTTCATCTGCAAAACCTTACCATATCCGAAATAAAGATCTTTGGCCTATTAAGATATTTCGTCGTATTCCTACAATTTATAGAAGGTCTGTAGAGTGCTTGTTTTATATAGAAGACCCCTCAAAGGACCTCGAATCTTCAATGTCATATTCTTAAAGTCTTTCAGCTCGTAAATTTATATATTCTGTGCCTTTTCAGCACATCGTTATTAAAACTATCTACATATTTTGAATCAAATCGACCTTTAAATGTCAAAAGACGAAATTTTTTGATATACAACAATTTAGCTCACAATGTTGCAGATACGGTTCTCAAGGACCTTTCTCTGTGGTCAGAAATCCGTATATGTACAAAAATAATTTTCGTATAAATAGGAGATTATGAGTAACTGAGAACATGTTATATTAAAAATGGATAAGCACCAAAAAAGTTGGACAATCCAGTAAAGTCCCACATGGCTGACAACCCTAGTCCTGACCCTTAAAGTACCAAGCAGAGTTTTCTAACCTGTAATGATTCCGAAATTAAAAAAATCACCGCCAGAGTAGCTCCCAGATTTGATTTGCAATTTTGTTCGTTTTATAAAATTTATAACATTTATAACTGGCGTATAAAATACCAGATCTATCGAGCATAGAATTTCTTTCTTTAATCTCTTGCCGATATCGATTCAAGAACCACATGTAATGGCCCATTTAGTTTTCGACACACAAACAAGTTATTGATTTTCATGGCTCATAATTTTCTGTCAAATAATAAAAAAAACAAAAAAACGCATTTCACAAAAGTATCAATTGCTCCATATCATAGACACATTTGCTAAATACAATACAGGGGCAACAATGCCCATTAATAAATCAAAACACCTTCACACACACACTTCTACTTGTACGCCAAAGGACAATGCATTCCATTGAAAGAAGCTACTCCAAGAAGAGAAAACAAATTAAGCATGGCAAATGAATCCTTTCATTTCTGTTCAGTTATCCTTATAGACGGTTATTTTTTATTCATTCCAATATCAATTGTTTGTTATGAACAATTTAACATCCTGTCACAAGGATATGAGTATCCTTATAAAATAGTTGAGTTGTGGCGGTGTTAAAAGTTAGGGTTGCATTAGTTGTCTTAACCTTTTTCATTCTTTTGATGTTGTTGTTGTTACTGCTGATGTGGTATTTTAACGATGGCAATGACAATGGCCGTACTCCTTTCTTTATTTATCCCCCAATTCATTGATAAAAAATATAGTTCTTTTACTTCACACTCCTGCTTCTTTTATTTTATAAGTATACGACACAAAGGAATGTTGTTGTGTAGTTTGCCGCCTTGTGTGTAATTCATTTTTTATAGATCCTTAGGAATGTTTTTCGCTTGGTTAAATTTTGATTGTAACCCCCTACTTAAGGGTTAAACTGTTATCCTTGAGAATGAAGGGTTCCCCATTCATTTTGTGCATGTGAATGTGTGTTTTCTTGTTGTCGCCGGCATTAAAGAAGTCCCGATGTAATCTTGTGGCTTTGTATGATATATTGTGCGTATCAAAAGATCACAATCTCTTTTTTGGATAACATTATAATGTCATAAAAAATGTCTGAAGAAAATAATGAATAAAAAAGTGTTAACCAAAAATATATCAAAATAAAAAATGGGTGTGAAATAAAATTGTTCCTTTGTGTGGCGATAAAATCTCCTTACGCCATTGGTGCAATTGTTGAGAATTTTTAATCTTAAAAAAGTGATTTTAATCCGCAAACAATTAGAAAAGCAATTAATTGAATCTGTTGCAAGGTTTCAAAGGGATCAATTGAAACTAAAGGTTATGGGTTCCATAACCTTAGGACAAATTGAATATAAGATGGATGCAGCAGGTATTTTCTACTACAAATTGTTTAATACTTAGGAGTTAAGTTCGTAAAAGTATCAACAAAACAAATACACATTTTAAAAATATTCGTCTCTAAGAGAGTGTCATTTAATTATGCAATATTGTACAGTTTGGAAGTCCAGTTGGATTTATGGAAAAATTAAAATTTTCCTTTTCATCTTGATAATTCCCCTGATCTCGCCGCGATTTTTATACCCTTCACCAGACTGTGGTACAGGGTATTATGTCTTTGTGCATATGTTTGTAACAGGCAAAAGGAAACGAGATAGACACATGGTTCCTTTTGAGAATATGCATAGAATCACTTTCTGAGTCGATATACGCATGTCTGTCCATGTATTTTTTAAACAAAGTACAGGTCGCATTTATCATCCCAATGGGATCAAATTTGGCAGAGGCCACTTATTTGGCCGACGGACAAACCCTATTGAAATTGGTGTAAATTGGTTCAGATATAGCTCC